>NW_024584167.1:2292-4016 GCF_018398535.1 Haplochromis burtoni
GAGTTTGGTTTGCTCAGATATTCTTTCAGACTTCTCAGCACCTCTTTCAGCTTTTCATTCATTGTCATGTCAGCTGATGTCAGTATGTCCTCAGGCACTGAAGTTACACCCACTGATGTAAAAATGTTAGCTGCCTGTTCGATTAACCGTAGGTTTGCTAATATACCGTATGTATAGACCCTAATGTTAGTGGAGTGTTGCTCATTTACAAAAGGGGCAACTGTTCTGCATAACTTCTCAAAAAAGTCTAAGTCCCAGTCCTGTGTGCCTTTTGTTTTCTGTGTTATCACATACAGTGTTTGTAACACTGATTCACAAACACTACTGTCTTTTGAGTCAAGCTGTTTCAGTAGTTGTGGAACTATAGCTAGTGTTTGCTCATTTGTTATGTCATCCATTGTACAGAAGACTGCATTTAAACTTTCAACTGCCATCTTTATTTGTGTCTTAGAGATGTTTGGAAAACGACTGGCTGCACCTGCAATGTAAGTATTCACATTTCCAGTTTCCTTTAGCCATATAATACATGCCTGGCAGTATTTTTCCGCATTTCGCCCTCTAACAGTAAAGAGAAGTTCAATCATGGTTAGATGGCTCTGAGGATCTTCCAACAGCATCTGACTGTTAACATTTCTGAACACTTCTTCAGGTGTTTTTTCAGGAATAGCCATTTCCATATCCAAAAAATATCTGATTTTGGAACAGAATTCATTTCCTTTGGATGCAATTTTATGAATCATCTCAGATATTCTTCTGTTGTGAACTGAATGCTCAGGAGATATAGGTAAGAGTGTTACCGGTGCACCAGCAGAGAGGAGCATGTTTACAACATCTTCTCTGTCATTGTTGGCAGCAGTATGCAGTGGTGTGAAAACACCGCATCCATTTAAATCAGCTTTTGCTTCTAGAAGTTTCTCCACAAAAAAAAGTGGAGCTTTGGAAAGTGAGACATAATGCAAAGGTGTCCAGCCATACTGAGAAGGTATATTTGGGTCTGCACCCTGTTTCAAGAGATAAGTACATATATCTGCATGGTGATTTACAACAGCAGCAATCAACGGAGTTATGCATTCCTTCCACTCTCTAGAAGGGTAAAGTCCATTAATGTCATTGTGCCTCAGTAACTTCTTGAGCTTTTTGCGGTTATTTTTAAATATACACTGTACTACAGGATGTGTGTCTGTTGGTTGGGGGAATGTCACTTGAACCTGTGTCACTTGAAAATTCATTTCTTTGCTTGCCTGTGGAAGAGAGAAAGAATTAATATTAGCCAAGTGATACTGAATTTGGTCCTGCTTTAAACTTAAGAAAAACATCTCAAGTATTTAAATTTAATTTTTGGTTCATTTTATTTTAACAGTAGTTTGTCAAGTGGTTTCAGAAACATAGACAAAATTCTGTACAAAAATACCAACTTGCAATAGACAGCAACAGATTTGGACACAAATAATGGACATAATATTATCCAACCATCATCTTCTGCTTATCCAGGGCTGGGTCGCAGGGGCAGCAGCCTATGTAATATTATATTATAATATAATGTAGTGCATTTGTATTTGGATATAATTTACACTGGTTCTTAATTGCAAAATTCCTAAGATACTAAAGCAAATTCTTAACAAAGATATCTTAGACAAGTATTATCTATCTTATCTATTAGAGTATCTATTATTAAGTATCTATTAGAGATGGCACGATACCACTTTTTTATGTCCGATACCGAT
>NW_024584167.1:4927-6692 GCF_018398535.1 Haplochromis burtoni
AGAAGAGGCAGTCGCTCCATATATTGGTTGTTAAGCTTAACGTGGGAATGCTTTACAAACATTCAGAGATGAACTTACACACTTGCTTTACTTCTCAATGGGATCACTTCATCGGAGATGAAATGCTGGTTTGGTAGGGAGACTACAAATACACACAGCCGCTCTATCAGTGAGCACACTGCTCCCACGTGCTGCGGTTATGAGCCGAGTTACGCCATGTTGCAAGTTTTGTGAGGTGCTTTTTGTTTTTGATATTTAATGGATCAGATTACATTTTTTATTTCTCTCCAATATCCGATCCAGTAATTTACGTCAGTATCGGACCGATACCGATAGGTAATATCTAGTTGCTATGCCACTATGAAACTTTGAACTTCCTTGTTGAACAAAGTGAACAAACATAACCCAACCCAAGCATTGCAAATGGGATCAAATTACAACCCAACACTCGCTGTGTGATCAGTGCTTTTCTTAAACAAGCAGAGATTATTTTACAGTACTGTTATATATATAAGAAACCCTTGTTAGGGGCACCGGTACAGCCGACCTGACTGAGCATGTGACCCACATGTGGTAAGGTGGAGGCTAGGAATCAAATCCTTCCCAAGGCCTTTTTACTGCGTGTCTGCCTCCTGCTCTCTCTCGCCCTGTTTTTTCTGTCTTTTTTTTTTTTTACTTTTCTCAATAAAGGCTAAAAAAAAACAAACCCTTCCCCTTAAAACAAAAGAGGATTTTAAGGAAATGAACTTACAGCGTCGACGTACAGTAGGGCTGTTTCATTTAGGTCAAGATCTCAGGTATCTTCTGGCTCCTCCCATTTATACAACACATTCAGCAAACCTGTTAGACTGGGAGTGGGAGGGGTTGAGTGCATGTCATGATTTGTAGGCCAATTATCATAGCTTTATTTTATGTGTTGAACAAAAGGCTCTGAGATTTTCTGTTCCTGAAATATTGTTTGAAGTGATGTAGGCATAATTTTGATGTGCTGTGCTGCTATTCCAGTAATTCCAGGTCAGTTTGTTATCACCTGCATTCCTGTTTGCAGTATTTATGGTGATGCTCCTAGTGTTAAGTTAATGACAGAAAGTACGTTTTCACGTGGTAATTTAAGGCATGTGCCACTGGCTGCCGCCATAGTGTAGTAATTTTATTCAGGCACACAATGGCGCCAAAGTTCATTTAATGATGGTTAGAGCCGGTGAATGGCTCTGCTTGTAGTATGACATTATTGCTGTCTTTAGTTTTGAGTTATATATCTATATAACTCACAATTTGAGTTATAATATATTATGTCATGGACATGTATATGCATAGATGGATGTGTCGGTTTATCTTATAAGATATTTTGGTCGGGTGCATTGTGAGCCAGGCATCTGCAGGAGCAGAGTACCGGACAGACAATCCCCGGCTACCAAGACTGGCAATTGGGACATGGAATGTCACCTCTCTGGTGGGGAAGGAGCCTGAGTTAGTGCGTGAGGTTGAGTGGTACCGGTTTGACATAGTCGGGCTCACCTCTACGCATGGCTTGGGCTCTGGAACCAGTCTCCTGGAGAGGGGCTGGACTCTGTCTCAGTTTGGAATTGCCCCTGGTGAGAGTTGGTGAGCTGGGGTGGGTATCCCTTTACTTTGGGGTTTCTCCCAGTTCCCAGTGGACGATGGATCCATCATACCTTAATAATAATAATAATGGATTGCATTTATATAGCACTTTTCGAGACCCTCAAAGCGCTTTTACAATTCCACTATTCATTCACTCTCA
>NW_024584167.1:7799-15455 GCF_018398535.1 Haplochromis burtoni
GCATCCGCATTTCCATCGTGTGAAGGGCTTGTTCGTGCTTTGCGGTGGCTGGCCAGCACTCGGATCCATAGAGGGCGACGGGGCGCACTACACTCTTTGGGTCTACACAAGTAGACCCAAATGCTGAAATTTCCACTGCAGTAACTGATCCAATAACCAAAGTTTCTGTTGTGGAATCAACTTCAAATCTAATGCCTTTTGAATACAGCACAAATGAAAAATCAGAAAAACAAAATCGGATTCCAATCAGCAAGAGGTGGAAGGACAAACTGGAGAAACTTGTTGGCTCAGATGACAGTAAAATATCCAGAATCAGAAGCATTATTTATGTGAATTCAGAATAGCGAAGGGAAGCAATGGTACTGAAGTCTTCTTGGGGCTGAGAGAGAACAGCACAGAAGTTGCAGTTAAGAGAATGTCTAAAAGCAACTACGAATTGCTGAAAAATGAAGAAGTAATTCTACAACTCCCTGAACTCAATCATCTTTATTATTGTACCATATGTTGATGCTCCAGAGGATGAGAACATATCAGGAATGATGACCATAGCCCACTGATGATAAAGATAAAGAAACTTGTCAAACAATCAAACAATCAAAGTATATGCAGTTTATTATTCTGACAACTGTTTGCAGAAAGCACTGATACTTCTGATACCATTAAAAATTTGGGAGCTTACTTCTCCTGTCACTACTTATTAATAAACTTTCCTTGCTCGCAATAACAAGGAAGCTGCCAAATCACCCGCTTTAGATGTTTCCCAAATCCAAAAGTGGAGAATACATTTGTAGTCTAATATATCAATGTAGCTCCAACTGGAGATTTCTTATGGGAAGCACAATGCGAGATACAGCTGTGCATGAAGTGCGATTTTATTGTGGTGGAAGCAAAACATCCAAAGTAACGGTGAATTCATGACAATGGTTTTCAAACATGTAGCGTAGTTTTGGTCTTCTTGTGTTGCTAGTTCAATTAATTTTGGTCAGATAGTGATGAAACCAGCAGTTCTGGAATCTGTAAAATATCAACTTTCAGCACCCAATGGCATGTCTGTGTACGTGTCGTCTTCCGAATGATCCGTGCTTTGCATTTACATTTTTGTGCAGAATCTGTTTATTTGATCTATGTCATTTGGAGTTTGCTGTAACCAACTTCCGTAAGAGATTCCTAACTTAGCCATACACAATCTTAAATATGAAAAATGTGCTACTATCTGATTGGTTAAAAAAAAAAAACGTTGGGGAGGGCCGTGGTTAAGACTTTAGCCCCTTCTTATTGCCGCATAGGTTAGTCACAACCTCTTTGCGCTCTTCTTCTCCTCCATCAGGTGCACCTTCACCTAGGGATTACTATCGCATCTCTCTCTCTCACACACACACATACACGCACCTACCTGGCGCGCCCTTTCCTGCTTTCTTAACCTTGCTTCAGTTACTTTCTGCAACGGTCAGCTATTATTCAGCCTTTGCCATAGCTCCACTTCATTATCTCGTGCATGCATCCCCCCTGCCCAAGAATACACAAACAACCTTGAGAAGATGCAACACATGCGCAGCCTTCTTCGCAACTTTCTTCTGTGACAACTTTACAAATACGTTGATTTGTTCTTTTTCCCAAGTAACTGATTATATTCGTTTTATTGTTTTCTCACACTACAACTAAAATAAGACCTATTAGTTTGTCTAATCCTTACATATCCTGTCCTTTTCCTGTTATTTAGTCTCATATCCAAGCAGCAACTGTCTGTGAGAGCTTATTGTTATTTGACCTTGCCCTGGTTCACTCCAGCATTCCTACACAAAGCCTTCCACTAAGTCTGCATAAACAACTCTCAAATCATATGAATCTATAACTTTTCTACTTATATTATTTTGGGTACTTAGAATGCAAATAACTATTAAAGTGATCTAAAGTTAATTACAAGTCCCCAAACTATTTGCCAGCACAGATTGTGTGAATCAAATTTTTCTAGTCCTCACATGTGCTTTTAGCTGAGATTCTGACATTTCTCTCAAAATACATTTATATTTGAAAATCTATTTCAGGATTTAAAGAATTTATATTATTCAAATTAAAATTGATTTGAATTGGGAAATCGATTTTTAAACCCACCCTTAATCAAGAACACTGGACAGTTTTCACTCTATCCAATCTGCAGTAGATGAGTTGGAAAATGTAGCATTAGTAGACAATGTCAGAAAAAAATACTAAAACACATTATCATTACGGTTACAACTATGGTTGTTTTTAGGGGTGCTATGATGAAATTCAGGGTGCACCCCCAAAAGGGCATAAACTCGTCTATGAATATATAAATATCTCTTCAAGCTTTGATGCTTTTTCATTTTTCTTTTGGAAGTGCTGAATGTTTACAAGTTCCAAAATGACACCACCTGTTCTGAACTTCCCCTTTGCACTTAAAAGTGAGCAATATGCAAGCTTCTTTCTTCTTTCTTTTGTATGATTTTGGATTAAACATGAATATTACTGTAATAATATAACCCTATTCTAAGATTAATCAGTTAATTATCAATAAATGTATGAACATATGACTGTAAGATGTGATTTATCATTTGTTAATCATTGCTATTGTGAGTGGGTTTATGATACAGTATCAGTCAAAATTAAGAAAAAACATTAATCATGTGTCAAGGGCTGGGTTTGTGACCCAACATTTTGAGTTTATGTTATATTTTTGATTCGTTAGGTTATATTGACATATGTTAAGTTCTTGTGGCGTTATTCTTAGTCGGGATTGTTGAAGTTTAGTCTAGTTATGTTTTCACCTCTGTTTGTGTCTTTTCCTGTCTTCTGTGTTAGTCTGTCATTGGCTTGTTGTCTGCGTCTTCATGTTGTCAAACTTGTGTTATTATGTCTACGTCTCTCCATGTTTCCTGTTTTATTTCGAAAGCCTTGTGTTTCTTTGTTCAATGTGTGTAGTTTTACTCTTCTCCTGTGGCGTCATTATGTTCATTTGTGCCAGCTGTTTCCTCATGTGTTTCCACTTCCCCTGATCACCTCCTGTGTGTTTTTAGTCTGTGTGTGTCATTCAGTCTTGGTCAGATCATCTGTTTTTTCTCCCTATACGTCACGTCAGGTTCCATGCATGTCATGATTCTGCACAGGTCGTGTTCATGTTTCATATTCTTGATCTTCACAGTTTCTCGCATGCTCCTGGGAAGAATAATGTCCATGTCTGTTTTTCATTGTTACCACAGTCTAATCACAGTTTTCATAGTTATTTAGTTTTCCCAGTATAGGTTTTCAGTTTAGTTTCGCCCAAGTTTGATCTCACCTTGTTTTTCTGCTTCTAGTGTATCAGCCCAAATAAAGGCTCGCTTTTAGTTAAAGTTCAGTACCGTCGGCTTCCGGTTCCAGTCCAAGAGGGGATGGCATCTTAGTAAGAGAGCTCTCGACTGAAAATTATTAAAACTGCTCCAAAGTGAATTAATTAACTAGCTAAGTGCATGCAAAGAGGAAAAGGGTCATAAATGACGTCCAAAAAGAACAAAAGAGTTAAAAAGTTATGTCTTCAACTCGTTCGAGACTTAACTCGCAGCTAACAGATGAGGCTAACATTAGCCCTCCTGGGGCTAGCCGAGGCTACTCTCCCACTCCTAACTGTGATGGTTTTGAGACAGAAGGCGAGGATGATCCGGGAAGTTTGACGCTGATACTAAAAGAACTGAGTGGCGTTGGCAAAGAGGTGAAAGAATTTCGAAAAGACATGAAATTGCAACTGCTGGACTGCAGGCGAGCTGGACAAAACCAATGCGCGGCTCAAGGATGTGGAAACCAGGGTCACTGAACATGAAGATGAGCTCCACTACACAGACGAGTTTTTGTCCGAGATATTAACAATGCAGGAAAAGCTCCAAACAAAAGTGACATCATTGGAGGCCTACTCGAGGAGGGAGTTGCTCAGACTATACGGGGTCCCGGAGGGAGCAGAATCAGGATCACCATCTATGACCCTCTTCGTGGAGAAGCTACTCTGGGAGATCTCGGCATCCTGTCATCAACAGCGCTACAGAGTCACAGATCCAGAGAGCACACAGTGCGTTATTGTCGCCCCCTCCAAATGGCTCCCAACCCAGATCAATCCTGGTAAAATTCCTGTGCTTCACTTGTCAAAGAAGAAGTGCTGAGGCTCGCTTGGCAGAAGAAAGGTTTTATGTGGAATTCCAGCAAGATCAACCTCGACCACGACTATCCCCCTGAGATCATGGCTATGAGGAGGGAGTATGCAGAGGCACGAAAGATCCTAAAAGAGAAGAATCTACGGTTTAGGACCCGCTATCCAGTGCGCCTTAAGGTTTTCTTTGAAGAAGGAGCGAAAACCTATAACACGGTGGAGGAGTCAACGGCGGACCTGGTGAGGTGGGGCATGCTGGTGAAGGTGATTAAACCACCGGCAACTCCCAGAGAAAAACTACAGAGATGTCCGCTGTGGCGGGGAGTTGGAGGTCGGCCCGCGACAGAGTCGAGGAGTTGCAGGATACAGAGAGAAGCTGCAAGTATACAGGCAAGAAGAGGGCTAATTTAATGTTACATTGTTGTTATGGACAGCATGGTGAATTATGATTAATGTCGAGCTAAAACGGGTGGGGTTTCTCCGTGCTATGAGCGCAGACACAGTGGAAGGCCCCCTAACTCAGGGAGTAAAAAGAGTTTCCCTTCAGGTTCTGAGGGTAACAGTGGAAGCGATTCAGTGTCGGAAGTCAGGCCAGGAGCTTCAAGCTTCAGTTACGTTCAAACGTTTTCTGTTTATTTAACTTTTTTCACTTGTTATTCTTTTAAGAGGGAGTTGCCTCCAGCTATTGAGTTTATGCTGTGTGATCAGTTAATCTATCTTCATGGGAAGTGAGTCAATGAAAATCATTTCTTTTCATGTAAACGGGGTTCTGAATATGATGACGATGAGTAAGATACTGTGTAAACTAAGGAAAGAGAAGGCCCAAATTGGACTACTTCAGGAGACACACATGAACCAAGCAGATCACTTGAGATTGAAAATAAAGGGTTTTAAATATGTTTTCTCTTCTTCCGTCAAATCTAAACACAAGAGGGGTGTGGCTACACTTATCTCTGGTACACTTAGCTATGAACATATCTCAGAAGTCTGTGACAAGGAAGGTAGATTTGTTAGAATAACAGGAAGGATAGAGTCTGAAATCTATCCTTAACTGAAATCTATCCTATAGAATAGCCAATCGTCCCAGGATGATTGGCTATTCTATAGGAATATTTTTGATTTAATGGTGGACTCTCAGGGGATAGTTATCTGTGGGGGGGAGATTTTAACCTCAGGCTTGATCCTAAAATAGACTACTCCAACCCGACTAATCAGATAACGCTAGGAGGCCCAAAATAACTTAACTTTGAGGCAGAAATACTATGAAATAGGAGGGAAATCCACGAAATACCTGGCACATAAATTACTTAAACAACTAGAGGAAAGTACCATATCAGTTCTGGCCCCAGATGTCAGCCTAATGTGTACCTTAATCAAGCAATGTAATAACAACATGTTCCAGAGCATGCAAAACTGCAAACGTAACATGACGAAACTCAGGCAGAGACAGTTCAACAGTTAATGGACTGATTCTTTTATAGCGCTTTTCTAGTCTCCCGGATTACTCAAAGTGCTCTATGCAACATTCACCCAATCACACAGTTTCTCTAAACTGAGTGCTTCCTAACTGCATTCATACACATTTACACTCTTGACATGCAGACTGGAGGAGCCAGGGATCGCACCACTAACCTTCCGATCAGTAGGTGACCTGCCCTAACTCCTGAGCTACAGCCACCCACTAGTAAAGATGAGTAAACCCTCACTAGGTTTTGGATAAAGTGTACACTCACAAACCTGTCAAACCTGCATTTGAAACGTTGGCTACCATAGCAGTATAGTATTGCAACATGGCATTTGGGTCTTCTAACTAAAACAGGAAAACAGGAACATAAATAGTGCCATCATTGCCAGACCTGGCCCACATCTGGTTGACATACACCCTGCCATGACACCAGTCAGTCAGAAGTGCCAGCTTAATGCCAGATACAGGAAAGACCTGTTTTCTATGAGCCTGGGCCACATAACCCAAACCACAATCGAGTCAGATATGGCATGCCATCACATAGACAGTGCCATCTATGCCAAGCTTGGCCCATATCTGGATAACATAAGTCTTATCATGCCAGAAGTCAGCCAGCAGTGCTGGCTTAATACCAGGTCCGGGCCAGACCTGTCTGCTATGTGGGTAATGCTGCTGAGGAGAATTGTATTGATGTCTTTTTAAACTCTCTAGAATTACCTTTTTTTCACTATAGACAAATAACTGACAATATTAGAAGAATATTACACATCTCTACTCAAATACAACAAAACAAAACTCGATCAATTATGGGAAGTCTAGATGGTGAAGCTTCTGTACAAGGTTCTGGGGAAGTTTGAATTTCAAGACAGCTCTTCAAGTAAGACTTCAGTATTAAAAAAATGGTCTAGTTGTGAAGCTGAACGTTAATCTCAGCCAAACTGATTTACTCAGTGTAATACGTGCTTAGTATAGTAAGGTTAGGATTATAGACTAGATTCGAGAGGAGTCAAATAAATTGGAGAGAATTTGAATGTTGAACAGCTGGCAGATTTATTACAATGTTACAATGGTACAATAACCCAATGTAAACAACATAGAAAATTAACAGAAGATCAACAGAGAAGAGTGCTCTTTTGAAAATGACAACAAAATAAAATAAAATAAAATAAAATGAGTAGTCTCTTTAGACCTGACTCCTGATGAACAGGATATTGTGAGTTCAATAGTTTTTCAGAGAAACGATACATATGGAGTAAGTAGTTTTTGCTCTTGCTTATCTGAAATCATGCGATTTGAAGTAATTCAGTCTGTAGATCTACTCCTGCATCAAGAACAGCTAGCCACACTGCTTTTGGATTCGCCAAGAGTTTTCATAGGGTCTGGCTCGCCATCCATGTCCAGAACCACTTCGGGATCAGATCCAGGATCACAAAAACCAGTCTGCACATACAGAGCAATAAACTAAATAGTCCTTAACAGTTATTCTAAATAAAAGGAGATCTCATAAAGTTTTCAAAATCAAGTACACTGTTGTTTTAACATTGTTCTGTTTCTATGAATTCAATTTGTATTGCTTTACAGCATTACAATCAAGTGTATTTATATACCCCTTTTTAAGGCATATATAATCACATCATGAAATGTTTGTAACGTAACTAGTTTTAAATAACTTATTTACATGAATTAACCTATAACTGAAATGACAAAGTGCAGAAAAAGCACTGAATAACATTTATAGCTTAAAGAAAAGTGCATCTTGCATTAGTTTTGTGCATTTGTGAAAATGCTTAATCAAACAGACAATAAAATAAAGTACAACACTTTCACACACAGTTCAAGTACTCCGACTGGTTTGAGCTTTTTTTAGATAATACAGAATTCACACTGTTGCAGTGTTTACCACATGTAAAATTAGCAGAAGTTTTCCTGCTAACTTATCATCTCTAGTAACTCACCAGAGTTCCCAAGAAACAAACACACGCTCCACCTGTTTGGTTGAGAGCAAAACACATAAAAAGCTCTGAAAAGTACATAACTTTAAGTTAGAGACTGTTAA
>NW_024584167.1:16227-18620 GCF_018398535.1 Haplochromis burtoni
AATGGGCAGCGTGAGCTCAGCTTGAAGGAGACCAGCTAGTTGTGCACCAGTGAGAGCGGCACTTAGCTCCAACCGTGGCATGGACAACTGTTTCTTTGGGGCCACTCGGGATCTAGCCATTACAAAGGCAACATAGACTTCCTTCTGAGCAGTTACTGTCCGTAGGTAAGCGACAGACCCATACGCTCTCTCGGAAGCGTCGCAAAAGATGTGGAGATCTCTGCTCGAGGCAGATGAATCAGCAGATGCTGGTGCATAACATCTGGGGATTTCCATTTGGATAAGATCAGGAATCTCCTTTTCCCAGGCAAGCCATCTGTCACGAAGGCTAGGTGGCTGGATCAGGTCGTCCCAGCCGAGCTGGTCCTTCCAAAGATCCTGTACCAGAATCTTGGCCCGTGTGGTGAACGGTACTATATAACCTAGCGGATCATACTGACACGCAAGTGTTTTGTAGATGTTCCTCAGTGTGGGTTCAGTTCTCTCCCCCAGTCGATGTCTGTATTTGAAGGAGTCACGAAGGCAATCCCATGTCAATCCCAGAGTTGGCTCCCAAAGCTCCGTGCTAGACTGAGAGAGCCATAGGTCACTACTCTCAGATCTGACATTGGATGGAAGATGTTCAATGACAGCAGGGATGTTGCTGGCCCATTGACGTATCTCAAAGCCCCGGTGTGGAGCAGCTGGCGCAGACTGTCGACTAGGGCATTAGCCTCCTCTTGGGAGTGGGTGCTGTGGAGACAGTTATCCACGTAGAACGACTGCTCTACACAATCGACGAGGTCATGATTGGACCTACAAGTGTCCCGGACGTGCTGCTGCAGTGCATAGATGGCGCAGCAAGGACTGCATGTAGTGCCAAATGGTAGCACTTGCCATTCATAGATCTTCGGCTTTTCATTCCTCTTCATGTCCCACCAGAGGAAGCGCAGCACTGGTTTGTCTGCTGGCAACAGGCGTATCTGGTGGAACATACCTTTGATGTCGCCACTCACGGCAACTGGATACTGTCGAAACCGAAGAAGAACTCCTAGCAAAGATGGACCTAGGGCAGGTCCAGGGAGGAGAATAGAGTTGAGGGACTTCCCTTCGTACTGGAAAGAGCAGTTAAAGACGATCCTGTCCTTGTTATTGTGTCGCACCATGTGGTGAGGTATGAACCAGGATTCTGCAGTGGTTCTAGCTATCTCATGTGGCACCACAGCTACATAGCCCAACTTCTCTAGTTTCTGAATCTCCTGACAATACACTTCGGCACGTTGTGGGTCTTTGACAAGTCTCCTCTCTGTACTGCGCAGACTTGGCAAGACTCCGTCCATAGGAGCTTGAAGCGTGGCGGAGTTGGCGCGACGAAGCAGTGGTGTGGCATACCTCTGTGTCCCATCGACAGTGACCCTGATAGTGGATGTCTGGAGTAGGTTCAGAGCTTGCTGATCTTGCTTTGATCGGGTTACCTGCTTCTCACTCACATAAGGGAGCGTATCAATCTGCCAATCTTATTTTTATTTGTTTATTTTATAACTTTGACGATGTTGTTTTTAATGTTGCTATATGTATATTCTTGCTGTTAATATCATTATTATTATTTTGTTTTTTATGCTGTTATTATTATTAGCATCATTATTACAATTATTGTTATTAACATTACTATACTTAGTCTTATTGTTATGTTTGCTATTGTTATTGTTGTTAATGTAATTAATATTTTGTATAAGTTATTATTATAATTAAGTTATCTAATTAATTATCATTTTTGTTGGTGTTTTTTAAATTATTGTTAGTATCATTATTATTATTATTACTAGTAGTAGTAATACTTTAATTATTATTCTCATTATTATTATTAAGTTTTTACATAGGTCATTTCTTCATATGGAAAGGCGAAAGTCTTGATGCTTTTTTAATTGTGGCGGTTCAGGAAAATAAACATTACAAACATGTTTTTGTTTTCTTTTCACTTTCTTGATAACAAATTTAGGATTTAGTTTAAGGAATGGCTGATTGCAGAGTCCTGTTAGAAAATACGTGTGTTGCATATGTACAGTCATTACAGTGGTGAGACTTATTAGACTCTGTAGACTGTGCACAAGCGTTTCAGGGTCCTTTTAGGTGCAATTGTTGCAACCGCTGTAAATGTGACACCATCACAGAAAAAGTTTATTAAATCAGAAGAGGAAAGAACTCTAATATGATGGGTGCACACCAGCTGGACTATTATAATAACATAACATCACATGCGCACAGTGCTTTAAGTGGCCCAAAAGAGGTGCCGGTACTCTATTTTTTTTCCGCCTCCCCTGAGGTAACAACAACTATTGAATGGGTTTTATATACAACAGTCAACAGACAACCTTATACAAAATAATAAATCATTTTATTAGTTTGTGGATTTG
>NW_024584167.1:21000-22052 GCF_018398535.1 Haplochromis burtoni
AGATAAAATAAAACTTTATTAATCCCCCGGGTGGGTTCCTCCTTGGTTTTTACACAGCTGACTAAACGTCAAACAGAAAACTGATTAAACGGAAGTATGAGACAGTCGAGAATTTACGCCAGTGTCCTGTTGTATTTTAGATAGCAAGGAGCAGACGGCTGAGTTTATTAAACTCCACCGAGACAGCGGTGAGGCTAATCTGAAGGCTAGACCGTCCAATTTCACGGCCGTTTACTTCCGGCCTACCCGACCTTCTGAGGACCCGGCCCACGTAGACCGCGAAGGCTGGGTCCTCAGGAGGATGCAGCCCATGAATTTGGACACGACATTCATGTAACATGTGTTTAAAAAAAGACTTTGATTCTGCCACCCCATGTGATTTCCATGCCACCGTAGACAAAAATTCTCTAGATTCGCCCCTGGACCAGCAACACCAAATCAGTGACAAAAAGAGCTCAGCAGCAACTGCATTTCAAGAGATGACTCAAGAAGGTGCACATCCCCAAACCCATCTTTAACACCATCTACAGAGGTACCATACAGATCATCCTAACCTGCTGCATCACAGTCTGGTATGGAAACTGCCAAGCGTCCGACCGCAGAGAACCTCCAGAGGACTGTGTGAGCGCGTTATTGGCAACTCTCTACACAGTCTACAGGATATTTACACCTCATGCTGCATTGGAAAAGCCACTAGCATCATAGCTGACCCGCATCACCCTTCCCACCAACTGTTTACCACCCTTCAATCCAGAAGACAACTCTTTGTCATCAGGAACAGGTCGGCAAGATTGTGGAATAGCATTTTCCCCCAAAGCAGTTCGGCTCCTGAAACACCATGCTGCCATGGTGTCAAGTATGCTGGTTCAAGTGTTGTAATTTGAGCGTCTTCTGCAGACACAAGCAATAAGCATCTTGCAGTCAACAAACTCCTCAGTATACCAAAGTTTTCTGGAGTCAAATGTGAGGTAAATAAGATAGAAATTGCAATTAAATAAAAATTAAAAACATATTTAAAGTGTAGTTTATATTTTAGTTCTCAGACCTTTAAA
>NW_024584168.1:0-22051 GCF_018398535.1 Haplochromis burtoni
TTGTTACATTATATGTGCTGCTAGGTGTTAATGTGTTTCAATATCGATTCGCACACCACTAGCTCTCACTCGATGGGAGTTTGCTCTTCTCATTCACTACAAAGGCTTTTGCGCATGACACATCACTAGCTTCCAGGCCCTTTATGTTGTAATTTACACCCTACAATAATACAGCAGAGAAAAACCCAACAATCATAAGACCCCGTTTCATAAAATGCTTTGTTGACAGTGGAAAGGAAAAAAATCCCTTTTAACAGAAAGAAACCTACCTTTAATACCTACAGCATGCTCTAATCGCTGTAATAAAATATTATGGTCAACAGTATCGAATGCTGTACTGAGACCTAGCAGGACAAGCACAGAGATGAGTCCACTGTCAGTGAAGCTGTTTCTGTACTGTGATGAGCTCTGAAACCAGACGGGAACGCTTCAAATAAGAAATTCCTCTGCAGATGGCAATCAGCCCAGCTGACATTTGCACTGTGTGGAGGACTTTCTGATTCTGAAGCTGCCTTGGAGGAGCCACAGTGCCTGTGAATTGTATATATTTGTTTCTATTAACGTGCTGTCGCGGGGTCCTCTCCTAAGCTTCTCACGAACAAATGCAGGCGTAGTCAGGAAGTGTTCAGTGTGGAGTTATTCTGCCGGCCTCCCAGGTGCACAAAATATTATTTACAAAGAAAATAAACAACTAACTTAATTCAAAACAAAACAAACATCTATATACAAAACCAAACAGCTAAGCCAGTCTGCATGTTACCCTCACTGTAACATCTCACAGAATGCCCAGGTAGGCCCTGACAGCCTCCTTTTATACCCCATTGCCCCTCCCACTAGGCATAATAGTCATCCCTTTATTATTTCTTTTCCCAAAGCACTCTTCTTTTCCTCAGCTTATTTCCAGCTGTATTCCTACAATACATATACATGTATGTACAGATATTTATGGCCACTTCCAGGCAGCCTACAGTGTTTCACAATAACAAAACAAAAAGAATGATCCAGCCATAGAATGCACTCAGCGGACTCAACCTCCATACAGCGAGAAATGTCGCTACAGGCTGACCTCATGGAGCGTCATAAAATATGCTGAACACATCACCATGGAACGGAGCACGCTGCTACAGGTTGTAACGGAACTCAAAGGTATGTTACTAACATCTGTTCTGCCCTCTCTCCCTTCACTAAATATAGTGGCCACCAGTCATCTCCCCCATCTCAGCCAGAAGAACACCAGTTACCAGTGCCAGATAATTTTTCTGGGGAACTAGATAAAAGCAGGGGATTTTTGACACAATGTGCCCTAATCTTCAGACAGCAGAGCTGAGCTTACGTTACTGAGTGTGCAAGAAAATAATTTTTGGCGAAGCTGCTAACAGGGCACGTATTAAAGTGGGTTGTTTTGAACTCACATCTAGACATTTCCTACCGAGATTTCTTTTCTAAAATTCCACTGTGTGTTTGATAAAGGTTCTAGCCAGGACACTGCGGCTCACCACCTGTTCACCCTGAAGCAGGGACGGAGAAACGTGATGGATTTTCCTCTGCAGGGAGCGTTCCTGTTAGGTTTATATGTTGGATTGTCATTTATGCTTAGAAATATATAACCATATATTCTTAGAGGTATATATTCATTTGTAGATTGAAAGAATGTCTCATCCTAGGGGGTCTGTAACAAGTCTGTGTAGTGTGAAGAGGGGAGTGCGTTCACGCCTCTTCAGAGTGTTCTGGCATAGATCACACACCTCCTAGGGTCATGAGAGAGGTCGTATCTTCTCTTGCTGATATATGGTATAACGAACACACGTATATCTGTTTTGCCTTTTGTTTAGATGAACTGCTGGACTTTCAGGCCAGCAGGTTTAGGGAAGTCATTTATAGGGTCACATCTTGGCATGTAACCTCAATAAAAGAGCAGTGCTATGAGGGAGCAGCACTGAGCACAATGAGTATGGTAAAAGGTCCGGGAAATTGTGGACGAGGCCTCCACCTATGGAATGGCGAAGGCGGGGAGAGCATTCTACATTCTACTATTCTACTGAACAGAATGATAAGGAGGAGGAACAACCCATGCAGGGCCCGGCTCAGCCCCTCTTGGCACAGAAGAAGATGTCAAGTGGGAAAGTGTTTCGCCTGTGGGCAGAAAGGTCACTTTGTGGATGCTTGTCCTTCAGAAAAGACTTAGCTTGTCAGTAACTGGGGGTACTGACGGGCACGACTGGGAATGTGTCTCCCCACCTATCATGTCCAGCTTAACATTCCTATCACTCATTAATTGATTCATGCAACTCTCTGATCGACTCCTGGGCTAAGCAGTGTTTTTTAGATGAGGCCCTAGCTCAGAACCTAAGGGTTCCATTAGCTCCCCTTGCCGAACCCTTACATGTTGCCGCTCTGAATGATATACAGCCAGCTGACATGATTCACTGCACCCAGGAGATTCAACTAACATTGTCAGGAAACCACGTAGAAATGATTAGTTTCTTTCTGCTTAAAGTGCCCGGTACTCCTCTGGTGGTAGGTTACCCTTGGCTCCACCAACACAACCCTCTGGTAGATTGGGGTGAAGGTAGAATCTTCCGCCGCAGTACATGGTGCCATGAACACTGTTTACAGTCAGCTACCCCTAGCATCGTGGCGGCCAAACCCATTGAGCCCTCGTTGAAGAAATAGTTCAATTTCTTCAACAAATGTTTTGGTGCCCTTCTCTGATTAAAGACACTCAGGAGTACATGGCGGCCTGTTTGGTGTGTGCCGAGAACAATATTCCGAACACCCCGCCTGTAGGCCTGTTTCGACCACTGCCCGTTCCCAAATGGCCGTGGTCACATACTGCTTAGAACGTCACGACTGGTCTCCCGCCCTTGGCAGTAACACTACACAGCAAATCCAGCATGTCCAAATTAACACTGTCGGATTTGATTTCAACACTATTAAAGTGTCTATATGGGTCCACACCAGAGAGTGTTAATTTAACTCTTTTTGGAGAGTTGGTACGTTAACTCTGATTTAGTGTTAAACACCAAATCTGTCTGGAGTTGATAATTTAACACTTGGTGTTAAGAGTTTATATATTAACTCTCAAAGAGTATTTTAGTTTAACTACGTAAGAGTTATCTTCTAATTCATTCTAAAAAGCGGGAATTTTACTGTTCTGAACTTCTAGAAATTTCTTTTGGAAATAAACATTTACTAAAAAGATGCAATGGTTTTTGAAAAACATTTATTCTGAACTGTGCACCACAATTTCAAAACATTTTCTGAAAGATGTAACAGTATACATGTTCTCACTTTCATTAGAATTTGTTTATCAAAAGGTCTGACATGGTAAATGCAAATAACAGCATCTCATCACTTATTTCTTCAATACAATATGCATGTCCTTCATTCATCCCTTTGTGGAACTTCAACGCACTTCTGCTCTCCCCCATATTCCATCTTCACAAGCATATCCTGTGCGGAGATTCGAATAAAAATTAGTTGACACTAATTAATGGCACAAATAATCCAGTAAACAATTGCAGCACAGTAAAAAAAAAAGGAATCCTCTTTGAGCCATTACTTGTGTAAAGTATTTTCCCAAAAGACAAGGACACAGGCAACAGGTAATACTGAACTAAATGTAAAACCTCAACCTTTTTCATTTTTACCTAAACCGTGTGCACAAAACTCTGGAGGGATCTATGCTAACGTAGAATCCAGTCAGGACGTCTGCTACTGCTGTTTGCTCGTTTTTTTTTTTTTATGGGCGATCGTTTTCAGGCTTCAAGTAGCACCATTATACCAACATTTCACATTCTAGACATTGTTTTAGGTGTATTTGACCAAAAGTTTGACTGAAAATTCACATGCAAGCTTTTTTTCAAGGCTGTGGTATTTGCCCGCAAACAATACCTTTCAGCTAGCTAAAACAGAATATTATGCTATCAGCGAGCAACATGGCTAATGCCTTTCACACAGCTTTGTCTCAACTCCAAAGAGCCACAGAAGTAAAAGCTCATATAAAATTGAAACAATCTTTGAAAAAATGACTTACCAAGCATGGCAAACAACTCAAATATGTAGAGCAAAATGTTCTGAAACGGCTTCACTTCAGCTTCGATTGGAGCCGTGCTGGGGGCGGAGTCTGTGAATTTACTCTGTTGGTGTCATAGCCCCTCTAGGAGTTCAGAGTTAAGAGGTCAAGAGTTAATGTTTCCATTGTAACACCTCCAGATTTGACAGAGAAACACTCATTTTTAACACTCGATTTTAACTACTATCATTTTACACCTCAGAGTTACATTAAAAGAATGTGACTCTACTTAGAGTAAAATTAACTCTACTTTTGCAAGGAGACTATTAACACCAAAAAATTTAACACTTTTGAATTTGCTGTGTACAATCCTCACTATTGCTGACTGGTTCTCCAAGGCAGCTCCTTTTGTGGCATTCCCCAATCTGCCCACTGCCTTGGAGACTGCCAAAATTCTCACCCAGCATGTTTTCAGTCTACATGGTATCCCTCAGGGTATCGTTTCTGATCGGGGGCCCCACTTCACTTCCCAAGTGTGGAGGGAGATTTGCTCCGAACTCGGGGCCCAAGTGAGTTTGTCCATAGGTTTCCCCCAGACTAATGGACAAGCAGAGAGGGCCAAGCAGGAGCTGTCCTGTGGTGCGGCGCCTCCTCCATCCAGACCACGTGGAGCAACCAGTTGGTGTGGGTGGAATACGCCCACAACTACAGAACCTCGATGGTTACTGGAGTTTCTCCATTTGAGTAGGGTAGAAGTTCGGGTAGAAGGTGTGGTTGTCCACTAGGTATGTTCTTTTAAGGACTGAGTTAAAAAAAAAAAAGGCTCATCAGTCCATGTGAAATTCAAGCCATCATCAATCCTCAATCAACATGAAAATTCCTAATGTGTTTCATGTGTCACAGGTGACACCGGTCCAGACCAGCCCGTTTCTTTGTATTAATCATTTTAAATAAATTCACTGTTTTCTCTTGGAAGTGTCCAGTGTTTGGTTCCCCTTTCTACCCACCGAACCTTGACAAATCTAACATACATTTACATTATTTGTCTAAGTCATCATAAATAGTGAGCCTAGTCCTAGAGAGTATGGCATTTTTCTTCCAAGTCTTCTCACCCTTATTACTCTTGCAGGATCTAACAAATATCTAGGAATTTGTATTATCTATCCATCCATTCACTTCTGCTTATCTTTTTCAGGGTCACAGGGGGCGCTGAAGCCAATCCCAGCTGTCATAGGGCGAGAGGGAGGGAACACCCTAGACAGGTCCCCAGCAGGGCTAACACATAGACGCGTACCCGGGTATTGCCCATACATTCACACCCATGGGTGTGAATGTATGGGCAATTAATCTAACGCCACTAACTGCATGTCTTGCAAAGAAAGACCCTCGCCTGATGGTGGAGTTGAACTCAGGGCCTTCTTGCTGTGAGGCAACAGTGCCAACCACCGTGCCCGTGCTGCCCGGAATTTGTATTATAACCAGATTTTTATATAATATTTATATTAACAGTCCTTTTATTTTATAATCGTGTAGCAACCCAGGGTCACGGTGGGACTGGGCTCTGTTCTGGGATGCTTGGGGAAAAGGCAATGACCACCCTGCTCTCCATTCTATCATAGATTTATTCAACATTTGGTTTAAAAACATGAATACAAACTAAATCTAATTAGGATTTTTGCATATAAATGAAAAGATGGCTGTGAATATTTATACCTGCCACTGAATGTACCATCCACCTGTTTATCTATCAGGCCTGCAGCAGGTAAATCTTATTCATGAAATTGCAATGAAATTTTAAGGTACAAGGTAAAATGAATGAATGAATGAACGAATAAATGAATGCAAAGTGCCTTCTAAAACTTTACTTTAATGAAAAATATGAATTAGTCATTAATTTTAAAATACCAGATATTTTAAAGGTTTCAGTGAAGTTGCACTGTCATGGTTAGGTAAAGTGCATTACATATATGTGTGTGTATGTATGTGTGTCATCAACAGCTATAACAAAGCAGGGTTTGAATTCAAGATAGACTGATGACACTTTCAAATGGAACACAGCCTTCTATGGCTGCAGCTGAACTTTGACTTTAGAAGCTGCATAATCTTTGCCTCAGTTGTACTGAGACCACACAGAGCTCTCTCTCTTCCTGTCATGTACCTCATTCTTTGCAGATCAGGGCATTAAACTCTGACAGTCTGTGGCATTTTTGACTCCTCCTCCATCACCACCTTTCAGTGTATGACTTTTTCCTCTTAGAACAAAGTCGCATAAATAAGAAAGACACAGAGATGCAAAGAGTGAATGTAAACACAATCTGTATATTACATTTTATTTATTTGTTTTTTTTCAAGGTGTCCTAACACCTGCCACACATGCACAAAAACACATCAGCATATTAACATAAATCATGAGTTCAACTTTTAAAATTCTCAATTCTGTGCATTTCCAGCCACTTGCTGAGTCTATCTTGTGGCGGCATACACAACATGGGGCTCCAGTTCTCTCTGTGTCGCAGGCCTCCAACTTCTTTTGGCTTTTGTCTGGAAACTCAGAGCTGCATAATTCAAATCATCGGGGCTCAAATTCTGAAAATCATATTTAAATGCTGTATCATTTATACAACTCATTTAAACACCCCCCCCCCCCCAAAAAAAAAAAAAACCCAAAAAAACAAACAAAATGTGGAACTATTTCAGCATCTAGCTATCACTAGAGAAGAGGAGTAATTATTTTTTTTCATGTGGCAGGTAATTTCAAATTTAAATTTTCAAACAGCTCAATAAATGTTACCAAATGCAAACTGTTTATGCAAAGTTTGTCACAAAATGTGTCCAACTGGTAATGTACAGCTACTGTATTTAGCAGGGAGTGAAAAAAAATTGTGGCACAGAAATGGAGAAAGTTGTAATAGACAAGACATGAGAGCAAGATGAGATGTTATTTTCAAACGTAAGGTCTGTTGAGGAAGTGAAATTTTACAAACTATAAATTCAATTATTGCATTTATGTCCTGATTTTATAAAATTATTTGTGTTTTTAAATAAAATATCAGATCCATACATGAGTTTTTGTTAAATAATTGCCAAACAAAGTGAAATATACAAATTCTGTATTATTCAAAAGTTGCATGGAAAACAGCACTCCGCAGTTTGATAAAGTTAACTGTGGTCCAAACTATTTCAATTTTGGTGATGATGCTGATCAGATTCAATCACCAAATTTTAGATTTTATACTAACTTTTTAGTGTCTAGTAGTTGGAAATCAGCCATAAAGCTTGTGAAACATCTGTTTATGTCTTGTTGAATTTAGTTGGCTAAATCCACAAGGAGCAGTAAATATTGGATTGCAGTAGAGGTGAGCAATTCACAGCATTTACATGAAAATGTACTGGAGCTCAGAAGAAGTTCTGAGTTTTTGTTTCCCTCCTACTTTAACTTTAACCCCTCCTTAATGCATGTTTAAACGCAACTTTTAAATCACAGCATACAGTTAACGTATGTATAAAAAAAGAAAGAAAGAAAAAAAGGGGTTTACCGTGCTTCTTTCTGGCTGAAGTTCATCATGTGCAGCTAAAATTCCAAATAAACAGTTAATTACCTGCCATGATCTGGCTTGCGAATCAGCTTACAAGAATAAGTGAAACAACATATAGCAATTTTACCTGTTTGAAGTTTCCTGATTTTTAGAACCAGAATAACAACCACTATAGTCAGTAAAGCAGTCACAACACCCAGCATGATGCTCATCGGGTATGTAACTCTATCAGGCCCTTCTACAAAAAGAATTAGTTTTAACTTTTTCCATCTGGTTGCTGTAGAAATATCATTATACATTATGTGCAGAATAAAAAAATAAAAAAAATCTTACTTTCAGTTTTAAAATCTTCTGTATCATTGGAGCCACCACCTTAAAGAAAAACAGAGATAAGACAACTTTGCGATTTCTTGTTTTTAAGCCATGTCAGTGCCACATATGATGTACAAACTGAACTGAAAGAGAAAAATCAAGCTTACGCTGGATTCTTAACTCTGTTGCACTGGAAAATACTGTGTGTGCACTTGTGTAAAAGCCACAGAAGTACAGCCCAGCATCAGATATATTCACTTGCTTTATTTTGAGAAAGACAGAGGTAACATTTGAACTCATTTCAAAGAGTCCATTTTTAAATCCATAACAGAATGAAGGTTCACTGCAAGATTCAATCACAGAGGAAATACAGCTGGGCTTAGTTTTGTTGATCACTCTGAACCAGCCCGTCGCTACTAGATTTCCAGAAATCTTTGAGCATCGCAGTGTAACTTCTTCCCCCGGCTGGACCTGCACAATCTGAAACTCAGAACCTGAAACAAAGTTCCAGATTAAAATGAAAGAACATGAAGTATATGTTTGAGCCCAATGGCCAGTTACTGTAACAGGGTAACATCAGTAGATGTGGTTTACTTACTTTAATGTAATGTGATCTAATCAATCAAAGTAAGTAATGCTAATCAAAGTAACTAAGAGAGTAATATTGAGAGTAATAAGGTGCCAGTACTTACTGAGACTGCAAAGAGACAAAGCTGTTATCAAGATGAAACTCCTCATCATGTGTTTAATGTGTCACTGTAAAGATAGTTTGTAGCACAGCAATTATAAATGGGCTTTGAGGGGCGGAGTGTTTTTGTTTTCCATCCTGCCAATGACCTGCCAGCACAATGCAATACCTTCGCACATATTTTAGCTTCCAGAAATATTGAATAGAAATACTTGAAACTTTTCAAAAGTACTCAACTACTCAAAAAGTACTGCAAATTTGAATATGTACCCATTTTTTTGAATATACAGTATGGTTGTTTATAGGCTTTGTTATACTCACAGTTTCTCTTGATTCTACATGAATTTTAAAGTTAGCAAAATGTTACAATCAGTTTACAGATTTAAATTGCACACAGTGACACTTTATTTCTGTGTGCCATATTTTCCTTTGACTATTATTGATTTCCACATTCATTCATTCATCAGTTTTTATGAGCTTACAAACAGTAAAAAACATCACTATATACATTATAAATTTAAGAATGTAAGTGTGACATCATAGGAAAATGTGGTGGGAGTGGGAATGACTACAAAGATGGTTTAGAATGGTTTTCAATGGTGGAAATAATAGGGTGGTTGAGAAGTCATTTAGCCATTTAGTGGTGCTTAAGGAACTGCATTCAAGAAATAAACAAAATAAAGCATTTCTCACATAGGAAAACTGTATGCTATGATTTTAAATTGGATTTAAACATGCCATTGATGAACAACAGTGTCTGTGGCATCAAAGTGAAAATTCAAGAAAGAATAAAATAGAATCTTTCATTTTCTTTAACCTCAGCTAAAGAAAATAAAGTATTAATAAACAATCATAAAACTCAGCCTGAAATGTATATGTGAATATAGAACACAATGAGACCGGATTTTTTGTCCTTTCAGTTAAATCTAATTGCAGAGACCATCTTCCAGAGAATAAAATGAAAGGAGTTCCTCAAGCACAGCTAAATGGCTAAATGACTTCTCAACCACCTTATCAGAGGAAGTGCAGCACCTTATAGCTAAATTTACCTGTTTGAAGTTTCTTCATTTTTAGAACCAGAATAATGACTACTATAGTGAGTAAACCAGTCAGACCACCCAGGATGCTCATCAGACGTGTCATACTATCAGGCTCTTCTAAAATAATTAAGATGAAAACATTTCAGTGTGGTTATTTCTGCTATATTAAGTTTGAAAATGAAACTTAGAAGTAAAATCTTTAAGAGAGAAAAAAACCTCTTAATTTCAGTTTCTACATTTTTACATATCAACATAAAAAACAGAAGCTTACCTTGAATTCTTAACTCTGTTGCATTATAATAGACTATAAGTCTATTGATGTAAAATCCACAGAAATACAGCCCAGCGTCAGATATATTTGCCCTCTTGATTGTAAGAAAGATATAGGTGATGTTGGAACTCATTTTAAATTTTTCATTTTTAAATCCAGCACAAAACGAAGCTTGACTATGAAACCCAAACATTGAGGAGATACAGCTGGTAGTTTTGTTGACCATTCTGAACCACTCTGTGTATGTTTGAAGACTTGAACTGTTGGAGCACTCAAGTATGACTTCTTTACCAGCTTGGACCTCCACAGTCTGAGACTCAAAACCTGAGACAGAGATCCAGCCTAAAAGAATACATATAATCTGAGTGAACAGTTAGTGTAATAGGATAACAACAGCAGATTATTTGGTTTAATTAATTTATTGTTTTATAACAGTAGCAGTTATAATTTAAGATTAAGAAGGTACCAATACTTACTGAGACTGCAGAGAAAACAAGTAGAAATGAAAACGGAGTTCCTCATTGTGCCTTTAATGTGTCACTGCAAGGTTAGTTTGTAATGCACAGCTTTTACAAAGGGGTTTAGAGGGGCGTGGTATTTTTGTTTGTTCATCTTGTCAAAGATCTGCTAACACAATGCAATGTCTTTGCATATATTTTAGCTTCTTTAGTGCTTTGAGATACCTTTAACATATATTGTAGAATGATATTTGAAATATGATTTTACCTTATATCTGTTTCAACGCTTTTTTCCTTTACATTGCTGTTGGGTTTTTAATCCAGTTCAATATATTGCCATTGTGTACTTGTTATGATGGTTATTGGAGTGTTTTTGCATTAGTGTATTTTTGAGGCTTTGTTAATCATTATTGTTATGTTCTCTGAGTGACTGTTGCGTCTGCTTTGAGTTCACGATGTATTGTGTATTTCTTATTAGTATGGAAGAAATGTTAAGTTCTGGTTTTTGCAATTATTAGTTAAGACTTGAGAGTTCTTGGATTTTGTTTATGTTAAGCTCATCTAGTTTTCTTAAGCTCCTAAATTGCTCAGCCTTTCATTCTCTGTTTGTTAGGTCTTTTTGTGTCTTCACCCCTTGTGTTTTAGCCTCCCTTGGCCTTCATGTGTTTCATGTCTGCCATGTGTTTTCTTGTTGTCAAGTTCGGGTCTGTTAGGTTTATATTGTTGATTGTCATTTATGCTTAGAAATATATACTCTATATGCTTAGAGTTTTATAATCGATTGCATAATGATAGATGTCTGATCCTTAGCAGTCTGCAAAGACTGTGTGCCTCCCAGAGTACTCTGGGAGGCACACAGATCTTAAGGTCATGAGAGAGGTCGTACCTGATTTATACTATAGGAGGACACGTACTCTGTATCTGTTTAAGTATAAGTGCCTGTTGTTTAGGTGGACCGCTGGACTCCTGGCACCAGAGTTTAGGGAAGTCATTCACAGGGTCACATCTTGCCCCCCCACACACACACACACAAACATACATACCTACACGACATACAGACAAGGTATTCTTTGTTCACATGTACGCCTATGTGAGATGTCATATGTTAATGAACCTATGCATATTCATGTAACCACAACAGAAGGAGCGCTACAGGGAACCTGGCTGAGAGTCCGACGGAGGTCAAGTGGGCGGAACAACACTCGACTTCAGTCGGGTCTCCCTTGTGCACTAGCAATACAAAGAACTTTGCCGACTTGCGTCTTGCTTTGCTGTTGTAGTAAAATTGTCTCGTTCCAGTGGTGGGTTGGTGCTAGACAAACCCATCATGGTCTTATCTGTATTTTTATGATTCTTGTTTTGTGTTGAAAGGTCTTGTGTTTCTTGTACAAAGTGTTTAGTTTTACTCTCCCCTGTGTCGTCATTATGTTTTATTTTAGTCAGCTGTCCTCATGTGTCTCCACTTCCTCTGATCGCCTCATGTGTGTATTTAAGTCCTCAGTGTCACTTTGTTCATTGTCATGTCATCTGTGTTCCATCCCTCATGTCAGGTTAAGTGTTTTTTCAGGATTTTGTGCAGGTCATGTTCATGTTATCTAATTCATGTATTTCATAGTTTCTTCATGCACCTGCACAAAATCTTGTTCATAGTCATTTTCCAATAGTCATTTCTCATAGACATTTCTAGTATTTTCCAGTTTAGGTTTTTGTTATGTCTTTTGTTTTGCACTCTTGTTCTCGGCCCAAATACAGGCTCGTCTTCAGTTTGAGATTCAGTATCTGTGTGTCTGTGTCTCCTTATCTGTGTCTGCTCTTGGATCTACCTCAAACACTCCACACACTCTACACGGTCCGTCTCAGCAGACTGTGACAGTTAGATCATGTTCAGCTATGTTCCCCAGGTATTTCCTTTCTGTCCTGATTCCCTCTTGTATATATTATCTGTGCCTCCCCTCGTCCAGTGTTGCTGTGTGCCCTGTGGTAATCCTCTGTACAATGATGTCTGTTTAGTATCTGCCTTCCCAGTTTCGTTCTTTAACTGTAGACCCAGGAATAAACCCATTCCAGCCACCACTGCCTGACACACAAAGCTTATCATGACAATACTCCAAGGTGTTTATATTCCTCTACTATGTCCAAATTGGCCCCCTGGGCAGAAACAGAGATCATTGATGTCCCAGGTCTCAAAAGTACACAAAGGTTTCCTTTGACTTGATAATTGATAATTCTCAAGTCCAAGATGACAAAGGAATCCACAACGGCCCTGATACTTCAGGTCAAAACAATGATTAATTTTCTTCCCTCATTTTTTTTTTGTTTACTATGATAAATATGGTAAACACTGACATGTGTTGATATTCCTCCAATGGGTTAAAAAAGAGCCTCTGGTCTTTGTTTACCCATTGTCATTCACAAGAAACTAAAATATAACTTGAACTAAATAATATTTTTTTTTCCAAGATGAAAATAATTCAATCATGTGAGATTTATATGGACATCAGCAACCAGAATTTGTTGGATTCAGTTATGTTGCTATAACATGATACAATCTAAATGTCTAAATGGTAATTAAGTTATGTGCATCCATAGGAAGTCACTCTGTCCATTTTCAGTGATATTTCACACGCATTTGTTGTTTTTTAATCAGACTGTTTATACCACATGTATCAAACTCAAGGCCCGCCATGTCATTTTATGTGGCCCATGAGAGCTTGTGCATGATTGTCTTACAATAAGTGTACTCTATGAACATGTTGATTGTGAACTACTGTCATTGAACTTTGATTAAGCCCGCAAACACGGTTAGCTGCAATCAACACCTTAATTACCATGCGCATGGAAGAGCAAACAGAGTCATGTGAGCTCTGAGCTCTCAAGGCATCGCATTGCCTATTTATCTCACCATAACAACAGTTTCTTTTTCTTTTCAGGCTCTGCGGTCTCCACCCCATCATGTCCAAAACTAAACTAAACTTTGGCACAGTTTCTCATTTCTTAGGTCAAGTGCGGTGTCTTCACTTTTTGGCATACCGACCTGAGCCTCAATCTTTCCATCATCACCTATTATGGCTCTACACACTGTCTCACACATTCCACATGCATGGCGCAGTTCCTCATTTCAGCTGTGTCTGAAACTTTTTATAGCAAAGCAGAAACATATTACAACATACAAAAATCAGTTGTTGGCCCTCAGTGACAGATTAAGTCACTGAGGGCTATCTAGTCCCCAAATGACATGTCTACCTTTCTCTGAATCCTCCTTCGCTTTTTGCAATTTTGCAACATACTTCATGCATTTTATCCCACGGCGTTCACTTCAATGACGAACTGGCGAGATAAGTCAGTTTGGAAGAAGATAGGAATTGTGGAAAACCTCTCTTTTAAGTGGTCAAAACCTGAGCAGCCTGACTCCACTAAAAGGGATAACCTCTGGACCTCCTTCGCCTGCGTCGCCGCCCCTGCCTTCCGTGCGGCCAGCCTCCGCACCTCCTTCGCCTCTATTAGATTAGATTAGATTAAACTTTATTAATCCCTTGGGTGGGTTCCTCTGGGAAATTCAGGTTAAACACGATATATAAGTCTCTTAGGTAACTTAAAAATGTTATTGTTTGGCTTTCATCAGTGTTTTATTTGTTCCGGAGTAAATCGGTTTGGCTGAGATTAAAGTTATAGTTTTCACACAGCTGAATAAACTTCAAACAGAAAACTTATTAAACAGAAGTGTGAGATGGAAGAGAATTTACTCCAATGTCGTGTTACATTTTAGGGAGCAAAGAGCAGATGACTCTTTGCTCCCTAAAATCCACCGAGACAGGTGACGCAAATCTGATGGCTTGACCGTCCCATTTCACAGCCTCGCACTTTTGGCCTTCTTGGTCATCGGAGGACTCGTTCCACATTGGCCGGGTCCTCTGAAGGATGCAGCACCTGAATTGAGACACAGCTTGTGTCTCATTCTATGGATTTTACAATACATGCAGCTGAGCGGGGTGAGCTGCAAGCATTTCAACCTTTTCAGTTACCCTATCAGTAAATGCATTTGAAAAGAGTGAATCCAACCTCTGCTCATGGTTAAAGTCACTTAGATCAACTATATTTGTTGTCCTGATGCACGCAAAGAAACAATGAAGTAAAGTAAGTAAGTGTGAAAACAGAGCAGCATTTGTTGCGTGTGGTTTGAAAGGCTAGCGTTTCTGTGGTTTTCAATTCGGCTGATAAACAGTGCTGTCACCACAGTGGAAAATAACAGGGGGAGGTGCACATGACCTGTTGCGCGCCAGAATGTGCACAAGAACATGGTCAGGCAGGAAAACTGTTGATATACACACTGACTGTGTCAGGCTGTAATAGAGGAAAATTAAAAAAAAAAAAATCCCTAAAGCTGGTGAAATTAAAATAAATTCAGAAGACGTTAGTTTAGTACAATTCATGTAATATTAAATCTGTGGTTTCATCATTTCCATCAGCAAAGATATAAGAAATGAGCAAATTTTTACTATTCCAGAGATTTTATTCGTGACTCATACACTGCTTTTCTTCAAAGCTTGCAGGATTGAAAAAATATATTTTCAATTACCTTTCATTATAAAACATTGTATTATCTTTGAATATTTTTTTAAAGTCTGTAAAAATACAAAGGCTGACGTTATCTAGTCAACAACAAGTACTTCAAGTTTCACTCCCTCTTCTTAAACTTTGCTGTGAACCATTACTGACTGTACCGTTCAGCTGTGCTAGGACCACACTGTGAAGTCTCTTCCTGTGAAGTAATCAGTATCTCACTTATGCCTCCCTCCCCCCAAAGACCACGTGACTCTTCGTATGACTAACTTTATATGCCCTTGTTTAATTCAGATAAAGACAAATTATGGCAGAAAAAACAGACACAAAAATGGTCCAGGGTTATAAAGACTTAATCACTAAACACATTTTCCCATCATGAACACAGCAAATAAGCTCTATACACTGGCAGCATTAACAACACGAGTTTCCACTTGTGTCTCTTTTGCAGGCCTTCTGCTTCTTGATGTTTGTGGGTGGAGTCTCAACACTGCAGAGTTCAGGTAAACATTCTGTCCACATTCTGTAGGTGAAAAATTTACAGTCACATACCAAAACAACCACAGAGTCAGTACTTTTACTATCCTTGACTGTAACAGTCTGATAGCATATGAGAGATCATTCTGGGCTTGGCTTAAAAAATAGTAGGGTGAGAACCAGTCAATGTTAGATTTCAGTGCTTCTGATTTCGAGAGCATCTGAAATCTACCACAGCTGTCTGTGGTCAAGAGGCTAGGTAGAACCTGATTTCATATTTAGAAGTGGCCCAGCCAGGCAGCAGAATCAAACCTCACTGCTGTGAGGCAACAGTGGCAACACTGCACCACTAGATTTACTTTAGCACTCTGGCATGATAATTATTTTAACATACTAGCTGCACATTTGAGCTGCAAAAGTTTAACCATGATACATGAGTCACTGTATCACAGTAGAAAGAAGAAAATGCAGAAACCACATTAGTCTGTGTCATTTGTAACTGTGTGTGCTGGACCAAGTTTAAAAAACGCAGGAGTCACAGGAATTATTAGGAAAAATAGGTTTTCCATTTATTTAACTCAAAAATTATATTTACAAAAGTAATAAATGTTGAGCTCATAAAAGACGTCAAAGAAACAAAACTGGACTCGGGCAACGAACTGTGAACAAACCAAACAACTGCCCAAACAAATATAACTGACCTAAACAGGAAGTGACACACAAGGGTATCCATAATGGCTGATTAGACCACTATGACACATGAGGGGTAACTAAACAAAACACAGTCATAAACAACAAAACAATGCAGTATAGTCTATTTTGTTAATAAACTAAACACCAACAAAAGCTTTTTTTAGTTAAAGAAAATACACATTCTCCACTTCAGCAGGAAGTGGTGGTGCAGTCCAGTTATTCCTCTTTGTATTTAATGGCTTCAAACCCTGGCCACCACCTTTAGTCTGGCAACTCCCAGGGATCATGGCAGGTAAGAAGCAAGTAAAAGAAACAAAGGTCAGTCAAAAATCAAACAAACTAATGAACTGGTATGAATACATAAGTAAACTAAATGTGCGCGCTTACAAATAGAACAAATGTATCCAAACCAATCAATAAACTACTGCAAACTAAAGTCTCATATTGTGTGATTATATTGTGAGATATAAAGAATACAAAATGACCCAGAATCAAGACAGGTAGGTATGAGATGATGATAAGAAAGCTTTGCTGTTATAAAAAAAAAAAATGAACAAAAACCCCAAAAGAAAAAGTATGTCATGTCGCAAAATCATTATTTCAGTTCATCCATGCAGCGCTTATCTAAGAAGCCTCTTTCAATCTGTTAAAGCTTCCACATGTAGAAATGGTCTAGCCAGGCAGTGGGCCATCTTAAACCCTGGTAGCAACTATCAGTATCGCCACGCTAGGCTGCTTTTTTGGCAGATAAAGATAAAAGATAAAAATATACCACTGAAGAGACCACAGTTCTCAACTAAGTGGGAGAGATTTCCCGAGTCTGGGGGCCACTGTGGGAAACACGTGATGTCCTTCAGTTTTTGTTTTAGTCTTGTATGATGTACAATAAGTATGTTAGCTGGTGCTTCTCCGTGGAGAGCTCTAAAAGTCGGAACCAGAATCTTGAAACGTGCTCTGGATTCAATACGGAGGCAGTGCAGCTGAATTAGCAATGGTGAGGCATCAGAGTACTTTAGTTTGTGTGTCAGAGGAAGATAATAGCAGTGCAGTCTACAGGTTTGCTGTTTGCAAGCATCTGCACAGACAGCATGCTAGCCAAGAACCCAGAGTGGCACTAAAGCCAAGTGAATGTCAACCTCAACCCAGCTCCTTGTCCAATGAGCAAAGCTAGCAACAGGGGAACTTCATCAGGCAACAAACTACTGAGCAGTGTTGAGATGTAGAGAGCATTAAACTGCTAATAGGCCCTTGTGTACAGTGGCGTGTCCAGCGGGGTGGCCTGGGGGGCACAGGCCACCCCCCCCAACCAGACTGGCCACCCCAGGTGCCACCCCAAAGGCAAAACAATAAAATTCAATCAAATATATCTCTAGAGAGGATTACTGCTAGTATGTGTCGGACTGGGCATGTGATGTGAAAATAATTGACTGTTGAAGCCTTTGCAAAGACATCAATACTGCATGACCAGTCTTATCACAAGGATTGGCCAAAATTATAACAGCTCCTTTATACCCATTGTGTGGATAGAGTGGGCATAAAGGAGCATTCTTTTCCATGTTTGGCAATTTTCACCATCATGTTAATTCTGGTGGTGGATTTTCACAGGTGCAGACCCACCACACTGACACCAGTGAACATCCGGGTAACTGACAGTGGGATAGTGGACTGATGCTCATTACAGGAAGGGTCAGATCTGACTCTACCTGCTCAGGAAACTTTTGGAGTGCAGCAGGTGCTCCTGAAGACCTTTTCTGACTCTGTGGTGGCATCAGCCATCTTCTATGGTATCTTTTGGAACAGCTGTCCTAGGATGCCCATTGACTCAGTGCTGGTGGTGGAGACAGAAGATGTAATATTTCAAACTCTGCCACTCTGTGTTCCTCCGCCACTGCCTCGTTTGAGTTTTGGATGAAATGGATTCTGGGATATTGCATTTCGTCATTTCGAGCTGATTGGAGACCAGAACAGCCAATCAGATTTTTTTGCATCCAAGTCTGTGATTGGCTGGTTTTGTGGCACAAATATAACGGTGTAGAGAAAGAGTTGAGCGCGCACGGGCAGAAATGTTGAGAGCGCGAGCAACACATTGCGAGCGAGCGCAAATGCAAAAACTGAGCGAGAGGGGCTGCTTTGTGTGTGTGTGGATAATAGCAAACACTGAAATACATTTTTTGCACGCAGCAATGAATTTTGTTCACTCAAATTCAGCTTTTCTCTCAAAATAAATTTCTACACTTGCACCTGCAAATTTGTTTTACGTGCGCTCAGAATAGTGGCACAAACAATCAAGGAAAAGGCTTGGGCACCTGCATAAACAATTATATCTTAGGATGTGCACTTACAGTAAATAGTGGCACAGGGAAAATAACAGCCATACCTGAAAGATCTAATAAAACTTAGACTTTAATCAAAATCTATAAAACGCGTTGAATATTAGGTTCATTGTATTTAATTTGACTCAAAGGAAAAGAATCTGAGTGAATTCAAGATAAAATTCAAAAAGCTAGGTCAAAGATACAGGACCATGACAATATAGAAATAAATGGTTGCTGTAGATTTTTTTTTTCATATATGTGTTACAAACTCAGGTGTGTAACTATCTGATTTTCAGCATATGACCTCAGACCTTATGAAGTACACCACTATAAATATCCAAAGAAAGGTCAAAAGAAGCCACAGGCCTGTGACACAGTCAGCGCTGGAGATGCATGCTGTGCATGTTGCCGCCAGACAGACTCAAGAAGTGGAAGTCATGCTTCATATTGATAATCTGTTTTGTTTCTACTGTATATCGATAATATGGCAATAAATAAATAAATAACATTTGCACTCAGGCTGTGTTTGTACCTATTTTTGTCTCTGTTTGTTTTTTTATTTGTCCAGCATTTGCTTGAGATGCTGTTTGAGAGAAAAGACTAGGCTTCAAGGTTGTTGATGAACAAGAACACCGAGTCTGTCTGACGCTGACTAAAATTTCTTTATGGGGAGCGATGTATTGTAAAGTGATCGCTGCAGTGATTCATCTTTAGAAACATGAACAGGTAGAAACAGAGGCTGCAGCTTTCTATCTAGTTCTGCTTCTCCGTCTATATTTATCAAAATGTGTCAGACAACTGTTAAATGTTGCCTTCTGCACCCTCTAAGATAATGCTACTTGTGCATCTACAGCTGCAATGCTATTTTTATGATAACTGGTTTGCTCCTGCACTTACACAAGCAGTGGCGTGTCTAGAAAATTTTTGTTGGGGGGGCCAGGTAGGGGCACAGATTTGGAGAAGGGTGGCAGATGTAATTGGCAGATAATGTTTAAAAAAATTCTACCAACCGTTAACCATAATTCAATAACCCTATAAACCTAATAACCGAATGCGCTTTTAACTCTTATTAGAATGAGATTTTAACCACTACGGTGCAAAGTTTTTAGATACTGCGTTGATAAAGTACAAGAGATACAATCAGTGCTTTGTCAGTGTTTACTCAGCATTCAAGGACAGCAATATTTGCATAGTATTTTTACTGACATATAGTGCACATATGTTTTGGGCAAAAACATTTTTGAATTTAAAATGTCAGTGTTTACTCAGCATTCAAGGACAGCAATATTTGCATAGTATTTTTACTGACATATAGTGCACATATGTTTTGGGCAAAAACATTTTTGAATATTAAAATACGAACATTTGTAACAAACAATTGACAAATTAGCCAATTCCAATGTAAAACTTTATCTGCCTATTAAAAAAAGAAGATAATCTTCTCACAAACTGGTGTTTGATTTTGAAACAGGAAAAAAGTGGGGAAACAACTGAAAAGACTAACATTTGAATAAAACCTGAAAGCAAGTAAATACTTTCTATGCTGCCTTATGGTAAACTTTGGTAATATTGATAAAGAACAACACTGGCTGATGATGAAATACAGTCAGCTGGCATGGTGACACTGCCAGTATTAACCTGCAGGGCTGGACTGGGACAGAAAATCGGGCATTTTGACTACAGACCGGCCCACCAGGTATTAAAGCCATAAAGACTTTGAATGAAAACAAATGCTGTTGTGACAGTCCCATATGGAAAAGAAATAGTAAAAACTTATAAAAGACTTGCATAAGATGTGGCCTACTTCATATAGTGAATCATATAAGGCTTACATGATTTACTCATGAAAGTGGCCACTTTCTCATTACTTTCATATATTGTTTTAGTAAGTATCCAAAACATACAAGATTCATTATATAATCTTTCAAGGGATCTTATATCTGTTTTTACTCTTGTATGCTTTTCATACAAGTTTCACACAAGACAGATACAAACTTTATAAGATTTATATATATCTTTTCCATATGTACACTGTCTTGTTGGTATATGTATGATTTCTATACATTTTACGTCAGATAAAAACTTTGGTTGTAAGATTTAGATAATTATTTAATAAAAGCTAGATATTTTAAATGAGAATAAGAAAGAAAAGTATTTCTTTGTGCCCCCTCTCCCTGTTAATGCCCTACCTGGCCCCCTGGCAAAACTTTGCTAGACCCGCCCCTGCACAGTTACCAGCTGTCAGCTACTAGAAAAGGATCCTGGTGTTATTTGTCTCTCAGAAACAGTTCATAACTTCCCTTCAACTCATTCATGTCACCTAAAAGGTAAACCTGTTTCTCCATCACCTGTTCAGCTCTGATGATTCAGTAAGGACATCTCCTGGTTTCATCTTCATGTTTCCCTCTCACCACATATCCAAACCGACATCATGACCAGCAGCTTTACAGCTGTGGCTCCAGCAAACATCAGCTGATACTAGAAATTAATATTAAATAAATTCTAACAACAGCTGATCAAGCTTAAACGTGCTGCTGTTGTTTAGCGCGACATCCGCTGGTTTCCTCTTTCTGGCGCAAAGTGGGCGATAAACAAACAAGAGAGAAAAGCCGATCAGCTGATCATTGATCAGTTTCATGATTGAAGTAGCAACAGGAGAGGGAGGGGGAGAGAATGAGAGAAGAGGCAGCTGTGCAGCTAAACGACAGAATAACTCCAGCTTTGTGTCTTTTTCCATTCTAGCTAAAGTCCGGGACAAACTGCGTCTCTTCTCAGCTCAATACGAAACGTGTAATATTTTCTCTGAATGAGGGACCATTCCATTTTTTTAAGGAGCCGTTGGCAACTCTACTAACTAACTTATGAATAAAATAAAGTTCACTATCAGTAACATCATAGCACCCACCCAGCTGTATAAAAACTCCGTCAAGCTGGCTAGAACGCAGTACGAGTTATTGCAACTGAGGGTAAAAAGTCAGCACAACGAAAATAAACTCCACCTAAACTTGGTTTATATCTGACCCAGATAGACTGCAGGTCATAACTTCTTACCTGAAGTTCAGTTCACCTGACACTCGGACTGGCGGCTGCCTCGGGGCTCTCCTCCTGCCTCCCCTTCCCTCATCCACCTGCTGGCCTCTGTGGAAGCCCCGCCATAGCCACCACCAAACAACTGAGTTATTTTTACACATCGACCTGCATCTGGCCAATCCACCACCTCTCATTGTTCATGCCATTACAAAAAAAATAAAAAATAAGTCACCGGGCATATGCCCGGTATGCCCGATGGCCAGTCCAGCTATGTTAACCTGCAACCAAATCTGCAGCTCCATACAGCAATGTTACGACTTAGATTATATCTTATAACTCATAACTCTTATGTTAGCTGCCCTCAGTAGCATACTGTCTGAAATATTCGACGGCTGCAATAATTCTTTAAGTGTTATTTTTTCCTTGGTATTCTAATTTCACCGAAGTTTACTAAACTCAACAAACTTAATATTACTTACCGGGACATTTATTCTGTCCTCATTTTCTTTCACCGAAAAATTGTTTCCTGCAGTGCCGTCTTTCGTGCTTGGCTCTCCTACCTTTGCTAACGTGATGCACATAGCGCAGAAGCCGATGCTGCATTCACTTACACTCGGATATCTGAGCTTCACCGTGAAAACATAATCGGACATTTG
>NW_024584169.1:0-19655 GCF_018398535.1 Haplochromis burtoni
TTTAAATAAATGAATTGGTTATTCTAAATTTAATCTGTCATCATTTTAAGTGGGGGAACTTGCACAATCGGTGGCTGACTAAATACTGTTTTGCCCCACTGTAAATTATTATTATTATTATAAATATCTAGGCTTCCGTTTGTGCTTCAGACCTGGGGTTGTGTGTTCAGGTCTCCATATCCCAGATATGTAAAATAAAGATCATTTTTAAAGTAAAAGGACCACTTTTGAGCCGTGTCTTTTTTGGCCGTAAAGAATCCAAAACAACCAAATTTAATACAAGCAAACCTGTATACCAGTTGGCAATTTAGCAACTTCCTGCAACCACTCACACCAGTGATGTGTGACTAGGTTCAATCAGATGCAACCAGTTGGGGAATACAGATTTTTTTCTAGTGACCAGTGGTTTCCACTCAGTCTTCAACCAGTTTGCTATAAATTAGAATCCCATTTAATATGATGGTGAATTGATATTAAATGATGCTAAACACTGCCAGCGCTAGTGCTAGCTGATAACTCCCCGAGCTCCACCTTTTCCTCCAAATGTGATCACATCAGCAAAACCGAGATAACATAAATGCTAAACTCAAAGCTTTAACATGTTCGTAAACAGCTGAAACTACCTAAAAATTATTTTATTGTCTTTTGGCTTTTTATCTGGATGCACTAACAATTAAAGGTGCTGGATGTGTTTCAAGCTATGCCAGTTGCCTGTTGAACGTTTACTCAGACAGAAGCAAATGAGCATATTTCCCAAAAAGTGTCTGTCTGTCCGTCTACAAATGAGCCTGTCAGCGAGCCTGAACGTCCGTCTCCACACAGAGACACAAGTGTCCTAATGAGACAACCCGCATTACCGAGGAAGACAGATAGCTCATTATACTGCAGTGAGCTCAGGCTCACCTGGCCACCCTGACACGGTTCCCTGAGGGACAGACAAGGACAAACACATGATTTTGCACAGCACACACACACTAATCAAGCAGTAAACGAACTGCTTTGCTGCACTGTTGTAATGCACACGCACACAGGACACACACAGCTGCTTCTCATATTATGAAGCCACCCAGGTTGCAGATCAATGCACTGCTTCCTGCAGGAGTAAGAGTGTGTCACTTCGAGTTTGGGAGAGAGACAGAGGGTGGAAACATTTGGGGTGGTGTTGGTGGGAAATTTTGCTGACAGCTACCTTATAGGCTGTTGAGGTTTTTCATTATCCGACTGTATGATATTCACTGAATTTGAATCTGTGCTCCTTAATTGGTAGAGTCTTAAACAAAGAAAAAAAGCAAACAAGCCCCCAAACAACAGCAGCGAGCACCGATTGCTATCAGAAAATGTATATCCCCCAACTAGTCGGCAGTGTTTCCTGTAAGTCGCTGCTCTGGCTGGTTGAAATCTATTGAAGGTTCTGCACCTTCTTCTTGTCCTGGTGGTTGCTTTGTTTGTTAGCAGTGTGAATGTAGTTTGGCCGTAAACACTTGCTAACGATTAGCTGAGCGGTAGTAAAACGAAAGAATGAGGTGCACTTACTTACTTTCAAGGAAAATGGTCCAGGTTTGCAGTTTGTGTTACACTGTTCACGGTTTCACTATAACTCAGAGATTATACAAAACCACCACCTGTGTGGCAGCATGCTAGTGACCAAAGCAATCACATGTACGTTTTTGTCAACCGGTCAAGGAATACACATATTTTCTCAGGCATGTTTGGGTCGCAAGGAAAAAACGGGGCTCACTGAGAGGTCTCTAGGCCCATGTGACCGGAGCTTTTGGCTCATTTTCCCAGCCATCAACCTCCAGCAACCTTTTATCACTAGTCACTGAATATTAATTTTGCCCTCATGACCGATCCAAATGATTCTGGATCAGTCTCATTTGATCCTCCATTGAGACCATTGTTACATGCACAATGGGCGACCGTGGCTCAGGGGGTTGGGAAGCGCATCTGTAACCGGAAGGTCGCCGGTTCGATCCCCGGGCTCTCTTGGTCGTTGTGTCCTTGGCCTACTGGCGTTGGCCAGAGGGGCTGATGGTGCAATATGGCAGCCTCGCTTCTGTCAGTCTGCCCCAGGGCAGCTGTAGCTGCTTCCACCAGTATGTGAGAGTGAATGAATAATGGCATTGTAAAGCGCTATATAAATCCAATCCATTATTATTATTATTAAATCTTTGCCTTGACCACTTGCAGAGAGTCAGGTAAAAGAACTGATGCTATTCATGTTTTACGCTAAAGATGGAGCTAACAGCCAGGTAGCTTAGCAAGGAGACCTGAGAGTTGACTGACTCAAAAAACTGACAAGTATGAAACTCATTCATAAATTCTTGGTTTTATTGGCTGCTTCAATAACAATACAGCTAAGTGGGAATTAGCACTGAGCAGAGCCACGCTAGATGTTTCCTTTTGTTTCCGGAAATTGTGCTAAGCTAAGCTAGCATTGTCAGCATGAATGATTTGTCATATTTTAGAATATTTAATATTTTTCAGCACTTTAACATTAAAATGACATTCAGTTACTTATTGATTGATAAAAAAAGAAAGATTGTATCCGACTGTGTGTTTCCTCAGGTCTGAAGAGGTTTTCTTCCTGAGAGACTTTAAGCCTCGTGGTAAAAGTAATATTAGGGCACTTTTCTGATCAGACTCAGAGTAACGAACACTGATTTGATAAAATTTAAATAAATGAATTGGTTATTCTAAATTTAATATACAGTGCTTTATGTCTATAGAGTGAAGCACAGCACAGTATGAATGCATGGCTTGTAGCTAAAGTGTGTTTACTAACCTCTATATAAATGTGCCACGTACATTTTTATTTCATGTTCTTTCTCAGCATCACTAAATCATATTTATTTTGTAGTTTAGCTGCATAGGTCATATATAACCACTTTCTCCTCCAAATCCTTCTCATCTCACTGAATTTGTTGTTTAGGAGATCATTTCTGAAAGTCGATTAAATCTGTATAAAACCTTCTTATCTTATTATCGTCGTATTTCAAAACGTTCTCTGAAACTGATCGGCATGGTCTGCACACGTCTCGCTCAACACAAACACACATATTCTTTCAGCTGTGATTTGTACTTGAGCTGATATTTGCTTTTCTAACAGCAGTCGTCTCATTTCCATTTTTCACAAGAAGAAGAACGTTTTTTTGTTTCCATGGGAGCAGAATTTCCATGTACTACTTGTAATTTTATTTCTTGTTTCTAATATTATAATATTAATAATAATAACTCTGTACTTGTGTCATCACTTAGCATTGTTCATAGCAAACACCAGGATTGATCAGACTCTCGGAGACAAAACATTCCTCTGACATTGGTTTTGTCTTCACAGATTGTTGTCCGTGAAGGTTCTCAGTCATCCAGGTCATCGTAGCCCTGTGGGAGTGTCCCCCAAGAGGGACAATAGGGCTTAGATCTGGGATCTCCATTTTCCACTATTTGAGACTAGAACTGAAGAAGCTTTTCGGACAAGAGGTGAAACGTCTTCAAGCAACTTAAAGAAGTCCAGACGCTTTTCTTTCCGAGCTCCTTAGACTCGACAGATTGTTGTACTGTTATGTTTTTCTGCTCCTAGAAAGCTGCTATGCATGCATATTAATCAATTCACTGGGAGATTACTGCTACAGCAAAGAAACTGCAGACTTAAACCTGATCAACCAGACAAATCTGAACTTCTGACGGTTCTGAGCACATTTTAAATTCAGACCCTCGCCTGTATGACTCTGCCTTATGCACAAACACATCAAAACACCCTCCATTTTCTCCCCGGTCTCTCTGTCTGCCTCTCCTTCCTTAAATCAGACACAAAGCTGCATTTGGACATATGGAGAATCAATAATAAATGATGTCTCACGCTCTACACTTTGACGATACACTCGGTTCTCTCCCTTTCTGTCGCCTATCAGCAGGAACCTTTGCCGCTGCATCATCACTCTGCCTTCCTCACCCTCACCCTGTTCCACCCCACGGACACGCTTGAATACACGCACATGCAGGTACTGCTCATTCATGCCATGAAAGTTAACCTGAAGAACCCAAAGTGGCACACAGTGCAACACAGATGTGTGCAGCCGTGTGTCTGGCGCTGCAGACTTACCCCCCTCTGTACGGCGTCTTCTCCGCTGCTGATGGTGAACCGGTGACTACGGTTACCCCGTCTGGCTGCAAGGATGCAGGCGCCAGGCAACAGCATCAGCAACAGCATCGATGCTGCCTCCATGACATCACCATGGAGACGCCTCATTGGTCTGAGACGCTGCCAGCATCTGATCCTTTCAGCCAATGGGAGCAGACAGGAAGGATGGTGGGGAGGGACGTCAGCTCTTTGTGTTGTACTGCAGGGTGGGTGGTGGAATCAGTGTTTTAATGTATGGTGCAGGAGTGTGTGTGTGTGTGTGTGTGTGTGTGTGTGTGTGTGTACTGTGCATGAGAGAGAGTTCAGGGAAGTAGTGTGAGAAACTGGGGGAGCTTTGTCTCAGCATGAGGCCCAGATAGGAAGCACGCAGAGCTCTAAATTATTTAGATCCTAACTGTAAATACAGGACCGAGAAGAAAATCTCGAGCACATGCCGTGTATCACACATAGTTGTTATGGCAAGTATTATTATAACCACAAATACCAGTTCTTCTAAAGAGGAGACTGGGGGAAAGCCTCGTAAATGCTGTTATTTTCCAATGTTTCACTGCTGTAATCTACAAACAATATGTACCTGCTGCATATAAGCTTTTAATCATACACCTGTGCTCTTCCTATTTGGCATTAAGGCCTTCTAGCAGTGCTCCTAGTGTAATATCCACAGCATTTTATTCCTGTAGAGATTAACAGCACATTCTGGGCAAAGAAAAAAATCCTGTGTTGCAGTTTAAGGTTGTATTGCAGCCGACTGTAAATGTTAGTTTACAAGCATCGCCGTTCAGCTCCACTGTATTCACAAATAAAAGTACATGACAGTATATTTACAGTTTTTCACGTTTTTCAAAATGTATTAAATTTTTACAGGGGATGTTTACAGCTACTGTACTTTACGCATGTTTTACTGTAATGCAGCCGCTCTGTGATCGCTGCTTCTATCTTTGAACCTCAGTATAGTGATCTGTATCTGCAGTCTCAGGCTGAACCACTTAATGCAAAGTAACATTAAATTACACATTTTTCTTTCATGTTTAAGGAAGGTTAAACCTTTTGGGTGTGACGTTTGCAGGCACGTCTTTTTATTGATATACTGAAAAGTAACTAGGACAGGGTGGCTTTGTTAGCTTAGCGTTAGCTTGGCGATCTGATAGCCACACTACTGTATGTGATGACATCATTTCCACTTGACTGTAATGTTTTTTTCTGTATTATGTTTGGTTCAAAGATAAAGTTTTTACAAATGTTGCATATGAGAAAACACTGACAGTCGTACTGTAATGTGTGATTGTGATCTTAGACTCCTAATGTTTTTTATCCATATCAGATCACATGACGTTGTTACGTTGCCAACCAACCACCTAAAATCGCACTTTTGACTGCACTTTATATACACTGGGTTACTGTAGCAGACAGTGCCACGTGATTATGCAACTTTTAACACCTTTTACTGATATGACCCTTAAGCGGTGTGTACACTACTCTCTGTGGCCACACCTACAAATGGCAGCTAGCTTCCAGTTATCACTTTTTGTAGCATTTCTTCAATTTAACACCTTATAAAAGCATAGTATGATTTTCATAACAAACAGAATCAGTAATTAATAGTCACAATTTATACGTGAACTCTTGTGACAACATCATGTTGCCTAGCAACCACCTACAAACCAGCTAAAATGACCCATTTGTTGCATTCATGTACCTACACCATCCTTTCATTAATATCATATGATGCAATATGCTTGATGCTTCGTTAGAATATTTTAATACATTTTGTTGAGACGAATCGTGACAAAGCTCTGTTGTTGGATCCCGGCAGCCACAGACTGCCACAGTGACCGTTGTGTTATTACTGGCCTAATGTGACACCAGAGTCGCTCTGGAAAGGCCTGCGAATCCCAACGTGATGTTAAACGCTGTTTGCAGAGTGTTATTGCACTTGGTCTCACAGTAACTCTGCTGCAAAGCTGGCATGATCGTGTGTTTGGAAAAGCTTGGAGCTCATCTGCGTTTTTCCCCGGGGGAACACCACTCCTACTAAAGCTCCCACTCAAACTTCTTCCTGTAGTGGATCTGAACGCCTGTTAGCAATGCTTTTGTTATAGAGCCTTGAGGCGACTGTTGTTGTGATTTGGCTGTTTTAAATAGCTATGCTGTCAAGACGTCAGAGTAATAAGGAAGGCTTGACAGTAGCAAAATAAAATGTAAAAGAACAGGGCTTAAGGACAGGACAGTGAATACTGAGAAAACCCTCTGCTGATGCAGCTCACACAAGCAACATGATGTCACCACGGCGTCCACCAGCACATGAAAGAGCTCACGGCGCAGCAGGAGAGAGAGCGATATGCATGAGGTCACATTAGGGCGTGTCCCGCTGTCGCTGTCTCCTCTTCTCCCCTCACCGTGCTGACTGTAAACCAACGTGTGACACTGGACATCACACACATCCTGGAAATGAGCTCATCAGGGGAGGGGAGAGAAAAGAGACACAGAGAGGAGTAAGGAGTGGTGGAGGAGACACCCTCCAACATCAAACAGATTATTTCAGTGATTCTGGGGGAACAAAGATAAGAGGGAGGGCCCGAGCAGGGGAAAAACAAGAAGTGCCAAAAAAAGAGGGGCGCCGACAGGGAACACCCACGGGAGAAGTTGGGAGAGGAGCAAGAAAAATGCTCCTGGGGAAACAGCAGGAGGGATCAGAGGTTTTACAGAACAGCCTCTGTACGCTGGGACGAGCCGGAGAAACGGACAAACTGAATCTTTCCTCCAATAAAAAAACTAAAAACCCATCTCTACCTTCAGGTGGTGGTGACCTGGTTATAGTCTTCTTCACAGTCAGTCACATATGTTTTTAGACGATTTTGATGCTCAAAAGCAAAACAAGTATGCAGAGAAGGCGGTACTCATCTTAAACCAAACTCATATCCTGATAACCACTTAAGGGCCTGCAGTGAATGCGCACACTCTTCCCCACTATGTCTGCACTCTGCAGGTCTGCAGACCCTCGTAGCCTGTAAAATATAAACAATTACAGCAGCTCAGCACGAGAGTCTGACATCATCCTCCCGATGAGATCATCCCATAAAACTACTGGCCTTACTCATTCAGCTAAAAGTGAATGTGTGTGTGTGTGTCCATGTGTGTGTGTCCGTATGTGTGTGTATGTGTCCGTGTGTGTGTGTCTACAAGAGACTGAGGAACTCTAGTGGGTGGTGCAGGTGTCAGTTGTAGGACAATCAGATTAGCTGTAACAAACTGTGCTGTGATGAGATTGAAGCTGAAGGGCTTCTAAAAGCATTGATCTGGACGAGGGAAAGCCACTCCCACACCAAGTGAAGAGTAATCCCTTTTTCTCTGAACTACAGAAAAGTTAAAGCGCCGTTCACCTCGACTCAAACTAAATTTAGTCTGCATTAACGCTACGCTAACAGAAGCTGTAAAACAGAATCGGTAACATGACCACATCCTTTCCACTCTGTCGCAGCGCTGCTAATACCAGCAAAGTTGTCCTGACATGTTGTGCAGGCTTCATGCTTGTGCATGTTTGTCAAAGACAGCCTGTCTGCAACCGGCTGTTACCATGGAAACAGAGAACTGAAAAATGCAGCGAGAAAGGTGAATGACTACCAGAGAGTGAGTATTTGCTCATGCGCTATTTTTGTGCACAGGTTGAAAACACCTTGGAAACGTGTTGGTTTTAGTGACCAGCAGCGGCTGCAGGAGCCTCGTGGAGCTGTGTGATGCCTTAAATATGTGGCATTTTATTGGAACTGTGCATCAGCGCGCTCATGTACGCCTATGGAGGCAGAGATCGTTACACAACTAAAATCATCATTTGCTAAAAATTTCAACTGAAGGTTTTAGTTTGTCACAAATGCTAATCTGACAAACTGTATTAGCCATTTTAAGATGCCAGTGCAGTAGCAAGCAGAAGGTTTCCTGCTGTATTTTATCTACCGAAGCATCCAAGCTCAGCACCTGGGTAACGCCGGCCCATTTTTAGAGACTTTTTCCTACTTAGGAAGTCCAAATGGTAAAAGGTTCATTCCAAAATCACCATATGGGACTTTTTTTGGACTGTGGCTGAAATAAAACCCAACTCTAAATCTGGACAGCTTCTGCTGACCTGCTGAGGTCATCAGAAGGTCAGGTTAGGATCTGAGTTGACCTAATCTTGTGCCATACAAGTGTTTTTCTATAAAAGTCCTACAAATAAAAAGATTCCAAGTGTTTTGTCTTTTAGTTGAAGACACTGTTTCAGTTATATTGTTGGTTTATGATCAGAGCCTAAATAAAATGATTTGCTAACGATCAGAAAAATCCAGAAAAATGGAAAAAATGAGGAAAAGGTTCAAAATAACTGTTATTTTGGATGCTTAAAGTCAACAGACTAAACATGCAGATTCGACCCATCATCAACTTCATCAGGTCTTCATAAAAAAAACACAAAACAGTCCATCTCATATCCAAGTTTGACTGTTTTTTTCTATCAGGGAAACCAAATGTGCCTGTGAGGCAGGTCATTTGTTTCCTGTGTGCTTTCCTGTCTTCCTGGATCTTTTCGTATTTCCTGAGCATGCGGACTGATCCAGGATGCTTGCGTCCCTTAATGGGCATAAAACATTTGCAAACGACTTCAGTACAATAACATGGACATCAATAAAGTTGCTTGTTAAAGCACGATGACTGTGTGAAGCAAACCACATGGAAGCAGCAGTGTGTCAGTGGGAGAAGTGCTCAGCAGCAGCAGCAGCAGCTGCAGCCTGGGGTAAAGCCACTTTCATTTTCCCTGTGTGGGCGCCATCTTCTGGACAACCGTGGTCATGTTTCCTGACGAGGCACAGGATGTTTTAACCCGAGTTTGAACTTGCCCTAGTGAACCTCTTAAACTAAAGCCTCGCTCTTTGGCTCCCAGAGATGATACATGAGATGGTGAACAGCTGTCTGTGTTACACGGTCACCTCTTGTTGTTTACCTTTGTCTCCTCTCATTTACCAGAATCCCTCCGAGTGCTTCCCTTCAGGCCCAGAGTGAGGAGTTCCAGGTATCTTCTCTAACGTTGATAGATATTCTGGTTTTACTGGTGTACTCTCTTTATTTTTTTATTTTTATTTTTTTGCCTGCCCCGTTTGGCTCTTTTGCCATCAGAATTATTGTCTAAAGGCAAAGAAAGATGCCCAACGGATTTACTTTACCAAATCAACCAACCCAGCCTTGCTGTATTGGTCTATTTGATTCGCCTTTTATTGTTTATTTTATTTTAATCTGCTAAATACGGGACAGACTTGACTGGGGAAAAGAAAAGGGAGAAAGAAAGAGGGAAAGAGAAACAGCGGGGAAGAGGAACGGTGATAAAGGGCAAAAAAACAAAAACCAACAAAATAAGCAGACAAAAAATACATCTATCAATCACCTGGATCACCTGTTGAGAAAGAAAAAAGAGAAAACAAGCAGAAAAAAAAGAGCAATATAATAAACAACATCATTACCATGCTCTATGGGAATATAACAGTAAATACTAAATATTAAAATGGCCTGCATTTGTATAACGCTTTTCTAGTCCTTAAGGACCCCAAAGCGCTTCACACTACATTCAGTCATTCACACACTGGCGATGGCAGCTACATTGTAGCCACAGCTGCCCTGGGGCGCACTGACATTATTGCGCAGCACGTAAGATCGACAGCACACAGTGTGCTTTAAGGTAGGAGCCAAAAAGGGTGAGCACCCATGTGTACACCTGTGAGCATGAGCGCGCTTGTTTTAAAAGGTTCCTTCATGTAATGATCTGCTAGAGCAGGGGTGGGCAATCTCAGTCCACGAGGGCCGGTGTCCCTGCAGGTTTAGACGTGTCCTCCAACCAACACAGCTGATTTAAAGGGCTAAATTAGCTCCTCAACGGCTGTATCCCAATTCAGGGTCTGCAGCCTTAAAGTACGCAGCCTCAACGATCCTCAAGGGCCGTGTACTTAAAGACCACTAAGGCCGGAAGTGCGAGGCTTGCGTAATAGGCGGTCTAGCCTCCGTTGCGCTGCCCAGGTTGCCTAGCAACCATGATACTAACAGCTGGAAACGTGTCATACAGCTGTGGTTGACAGAGATGAAGGAGAAATCTTTTGTTCATTTGTTTGTTTCTACATGAGCTTTGATCATTCTCTGTAAGATTAAGCTCAGCTATTGAACGGCGTATATTTAAAGTAAAGGCTTTAAAACCAAGTTAGTACAAACGTCACTAATGTCACATAACTTTGCCGACATGTGGCCAACAGTAATGTTTTAATGTTCTTTTTATTAAACATTTGCACATAAATAAGTGACATAATATTCAGTACTTAAAGTTTACTCTTCGGCGCCCCTCTCCGCCGTTTATCCACACCCACCGCGGCGCTATGCATTCTGGGATATGTTGGGCCCGAAGTCTACACCGCCACTCCTTAAAATTCAGGGAAATGAAGGACGCATTTGAGGGCCGCATTTCGAGCAGCCTTCGAATTGGGACAGCCTTGTCGCGTCGCGTGACGTAAGGCAAAATCGGTAGGACTTAGATTTGACCAGTTAATGAGTATCTGATATTCTTGGCAAAGAGTTATCATTCAATCACCCCAGAGATATTGGTATTGGAGAAAGATTACCATGTTTATTCTGTTTCTTGCGGTTTTTTAATTAGATATTGGTTTGTGAATTTTGGAGAAAGAGTAACACATCATCCGCATAAAGGCTGATTTTATGTTCCACGTTCTTGCATTTTATGCCCTTAATTACTGAATTCTGTCTAATTGCTGCTGCTAGTGGTTCAATAAAAATTGCAAACAGTGAAGGGGAGAGTGGGCATCCCTGCCTGGTGCCCCTCAAGAGACAGAAGCTGGAGGATGTCTGGTCATTTGTTCTAACACAAGCTGTTGGGGAATTATATAATATTTTTAACCAGTTTATGAAAGAGGATCCAAAACCAAATTTGTGTAAAGTTGCAAATAGAAATTTCCAGTTAACTCTGTCAAATGCTTTTTCTGCGTCTAAAGAGAATATTGTAGTTTCTAGGTTTTTACTGTATGAGTAGTCTATCAAATTAAGTAATCTACGTGTATTTGTTGATGAGTGCCTACCTTTTATGAAACCAGTTTGGTCAGGATGAATTAAGAGGGGGGTTATTTTCTCCAGTCTCTTTGAGAGAGCTTTGCAGATTATTTTAAGGTCTACATTTATAAGGGATATTGGACGATAGCTTGAGGGATATACAGGGTCTTTGCCTGGTTTTAGCAGGAGATTAATGTTTGCAGAATTCATATTTGATGGAAGTCTGCCCTTTTCTTTAATTTCCAACAACGTTCTGTAGAAAACTGGTGCTAGAATCGACCAGAATTCTTTGTAGAATTCTGCAGGAAAGCCATCTGGACCTGGAGCCTTATTATTGTGCATACTTATCAGGGCTTCCTGGAGTTCACCTGGTGTCAGTGGTGAATCCAGTGCCATTGCTTGAGTGTCCAATAATTTTGGAAGAGTTATGTTGTCCAAAAACTGATCAATTTCTTTTTTAGATGGGTTTATTTGTGGTGAATACAACGTTTTATAGAAATCCCTGAAAATGTTGTTTATTTGTATCGGTTCATATATATGTGTTCCCAGATGAATCTTGAACAGCACATATAGTTGTTTTTTCTTTATTTATTTTTAGCTGGTTTGCTAGAAATTGACCGGATTTATTACCATGTTCATAATTTTGTAGGCGTAGTCTTTGTACTAAGAATTTTGTTTTTTTATCAATTATCTCATTTAATTCTAGTTTTGTTTTGCGTATTTTGTTCAATGTTTCCTGATCTTGGTGGGACGCGTAGGCTTCTTCAAATTCAAATTCAATTCATTTTTGTCACGTACACAGTCATACACAGTACGATATGTCAGTGAAATGCTTGGACAACTGCTCGTGACCTAAAGAAAAAAAAAGGAAAGGCTATGAATAAGATAGGAAATAAATATGAAAAATTAAAAAGGGTAAATTTAACTAGGAAGGAATAAAATATAAATTAAGGTTAAAAATGAAATAACTGTACAACACAAATTAGAATGAAGGGTAAATTTAACTGGGAAAGAATAAGATAAAATATATAAATTAAAGTTGAAAATAAAATAACTGTACAACAAAATACACAATATAGAACTATATAAGAATGTATGAAGAAATCTAAATATAAATAAATATATACACAATAACAGCAGCTGTACAAGTATTAACCGGAAATGAAGAATATAGTGACCAGTGTTGTGCAAAAACAAAGTCCAGAAAGTCCAGTGTGTGTGTAAGAACGCATATGTGTGGGTCAGTACTGTGTGGTGGTGTGATTGAGAGACCGTATCGCCTGCGGGAAGAAGCTCCTCCTCAGTCTCTCTGTGTTGGTCTTCAGGGAGCGGAATCGCTTTCCTGACCTCAACAGAGAGAACAGTCTGTTGTTGGGATGGCTGAGGTCCTTCACCATCTTCCTGGCCTTGGTCCAGCACCGCCTGCTGTAGATTGAGTGCAGGTCAGGGAGCTCGGAGCGGATGGTGCGCTCAGCTGACCGCACAACCCTCTGTAGAGCTCGTCTGTCCTGCATGGTGCTGTTCCCGAACCAGGTTAAGATGTTTCCCGCCAGGATGCTCTCTATGGTGCACGAGTAAAAGTTCCTGAGCACCTTGGAGGGCAGTTGGAAGTCTCTCAAGCGTCTGAGGTGGTAGAGACGCTGTCGGGCCTTTTTCACCACGGTGTTGATGTGACAGGACCATGACAGGTCCTGCGTGATGTGAACTCCGAGGTATTTGAAGCTGTCCACTCTCTCCACTGGGCACTCGTTGATGACGGGGGTCTGGTAGTTCCTCTCCTGCTTAGTGCTGAAGTCCACTATCAGCTCCTTTGTCTTACTGACGTTTAGAAGGAGGTTGTTCCTCTGGCACCAGTTCTCCAGATTCCTAATCTCCTTCAGGTAGGCCGTCTCGTTGTTATCAGAGATCAGGCCCACCACGACGGTGTCGTCAGCAAACTTGATGATGGTGGTGGAGCTGGTAGTGGCCACACAGTCATATGTGTACAAAGAGTACAGCAGGGGGCTCAGAACACACCCCTGGGGGGCTCCAGTGCTGAGAGTGGTGGAGGCTGAGACATGTCCGCCCATCCTTACTGCCTGTGGTCTGCCAGTTAGGAAGTTGGAGATCCACTGACACATAGATGAGCTGAGTCCCAGATGCTCCAGCTTGGTGGTGAGTGTGGAGGGAATTATGGTGTTAAATGCAGAGCTGTAGTCTATGAAGAGCATTTTAACATAATTCCCCCTTCTAGTGTCCAAGTGAGTGAGTGATGTGTGGAGGAGATGAGAGATGGCATCGTCTGTGGAACGATTTGGACGGTAAGCGAACTGTAGTGGGTCCAGTGTGTCTGGTAGTGAAGAAATGATGAAGTCTCTGACCAGGCGTTCAAAGCACTTCATCACTACTGAGGTGAGGGCTACAGGGCGATAGTCATTGAGAGAAGCAGGGTGGGGTTTCTTCGGGACAGGAACAATGATGGACTCTTCTAGTGATTTGATGTTTTTTTCTAATTCCTGAATATTTTTGTTTTCTTTTTTCTTTTTATGTGATGAGAAAGAAATTATTTTACCTCTCATCACAGCTTTCCCTGCTTCCCATAGAACAGAAGCTGATGTTTCGGGAGTGTCATTATAGTCCAAATATGAAGTCTACTCTTTTTTAAAATATTTAATAAAGTCTTCATCTTTAAGTAGTGATATATTAAATCTCCAGTTTTTACTTGGCGTAGTATTATTCTTGTGCATTAGTGTTAAAGATACAGGAGCATGATGGCTGACAGCTATAGGGTGAATCTCAGTGTCTGAAATGTCGTTCAGCAGTGAGCTGCTGACCAGAAAATAATCCAGACGAGAGTAGGAGTGATGGACATGTGAGAAAAAAGTATATTCCTTACTGGAGTGAAGGGAGTGCCATGCATCGCAAAGACCAAAGTCGCTCATATACTGTTTGATTATATTTGTGGACTGCCAATTACGCTGAGTTCCCGCTGTATTGAGCCTATCCATGTCTTCATTTAGTCCAAGGTTGAGGTCGCCTCCAAGAACAAGTGTGCCGTCTAAGTGTTCAGAGAGTGCACTGAAAAAACCGTGAAAGAATGAGGGATCATCAACATTTGGACCATATACACTTGCAATACATAGCTTTTTTATCACGTATAGATAGTTTAATGATTTGGCCGGGGAAGCTGCACTCTGAGCCTTCTTCATTACAAGATCCTGGAAGCACTGATCGATGTAATCTTGGAGAGCCTCTAAACTCTCCCCGTTGTTCTCCAGGGTGTTGGAGATGATTTAGACAAATGTTGTTAGTTATAAGACAATTGATAAGTGTATTTGGTAATACTGAAGCTTAAAGGAGTTTGTTCAATTCTAAACTACCATTTGCTTTAATTTTCCGCCAAAATCTCCGCCGTCTGACGTCAGTTACAACATGAGTCGCTTACCTTGTCCGTCACTTCCGTCACTTACCGCCCTCTTCTCTGATGTGTGCTCTCTTTATGATGCTCAGACAGGCGGTGCATGTGTGTGTGTGTGCAGTCCCTGTGCAGCAGAGGTCAGAGGTGACAGCTATGACTCTCCAGAGTGAGGTTGGAGCAGTCCTCAAAGACAATGCTGATACAACGATTTTCTATAAAAGTGACACCGGCTCATCGCTCTCTGTAATCTGCCTCCTGTGAACAGTGACTGTGAGACAGTTTGCATTTCCACTAAACGTGATGAACATCTCCTGTGTTTGCAGATGATGGTGGTGAGGAGAGGAAGCAGAGACTGATGCTGGTTTTACAGTGTTCACAATGAAGCTACAGCTGTCTCTCGCTCTGCTGTGAGATGACTAATGAACATGGAGGTTTCTTTTTTACTCGTCCCTTTCTTTGTGTTTCCAGGTGACAAATGACTTTGGCATTCAAACAGATAACGTCACTATCATATCAATGGTTTACCTCGCTGTATAACACAAGCATTAGTTTATTACACCAACAGATCATCAACCTGACAAAATTCACCAAGCTGACAGATACATGTGGACAGCACAAGTATTACAAAGCAGGACTACATGTCTGTTTATTTGCTTTATAGCGTCTTTGCTCTTAACACCTAATACCTCGTTCTTCACGCCCGCCCAGCGGGGTGATGACGGGACCCCATCAGCCGTTTACACCTGAGGGTTAAAAAGGCTTTAACTCATCCAGGACCTTAAATCCCTGTTTCAGAGCAGAAGGCGTGCACACACACACACACACACACACACACACACACACACACACACACACACACACACACACACACACACATTTACTTTATCAGACTTTCATTATGACAATATTAGTAGAAGATAAAACTGTCATGGTCCTGCGACCATGACTCAGTGACTTTGTGTTTGTGTTCTTTATTGTTATTATTCTCTTTATTATTCTTGGGCTGTTTTGGGATGGTTTGTGTTTGGGATTTTAGACACTGGGTTCTGGGTTTGTGCTCCCTCTGTTGGTCCCTGGTGTCAGTGTTCCCCTGTCTCGTCAGGTTAATCGGGTCCAGCTGTGTCTCCCACCTGTGTGTGATTTCCCAGTGTCTCTCTGTGTACTTATGGTGTGTGTTTTCCTCTGCTCCTCGTCGCGTCGTCTGTGTTCATACCCTGTGAAATCCCCTGCGTGCTCTCCCTGCTGTTCTCCCTTCATGTTTAGGTTTGCCACTCCTTTGTGTAGTTTCGCCCAGTTTAGTTCATCCTTAGTTCTGTTTTGCCATCTCCACTTTATGTTTGGTATTGTCAATAAATCGCCTTCACATCTGAGTAAGTGCTGCATCTGAGTCCTCCTTTCCACTCTTCACAGGGCCGCTGCCCCGGACCGTGACAAAAACCCTTGTGCTTCTAAAGTCAGCGTTTGCTTTGAGACAGAACGTGTCATTGTGTCGGCACTGGCTCATTGGTTGGCACTAAAAAACTCAGTTTGACTGAATTCAAGTGCAAAATGTGATCCGGTTGGAACACGGCTGCAATGGGACAACATGTGACGTCTGTGAATCCTTTCCAGATACAGTGAATATAATGTGTTTACCTTTTCATTCATGCAGCATTTTTGCATAATGATGTATGAAATGAGTTCAGTCAGGTTGGGTTGCTGTGACTTACACAAAGATCAGGAAGCGTTTCACGACTGATGAAATGTTGGCATTATTTACTATACTTTGCTTCCAAGCAGCCAGACTTTGTGCTGATGTTTCCCCAGGCTTTGTGAAGGTCTAATCCTTCAACCTGACCATTTACACCAGTGACACATTCACACACAAACTGTATTTAGAAGCACTTTGTTGCTAGCAGCCTGTCACAAAAACAGATCATCTGTTTCCATTTCTTTGGTTACATCTTTGAAGAAATGGCAACAATGACACCGTCTGACCGGCGTGAAAGAACACCGGTTAGATGGATCTCAAAGAGCTCTTAGCTGAAAACTTGGCATACCTCAACACAGAGTGCAGTGTGTCCTTAAAAAGATGAAGTACAGCCACATGAGCTGATGCTGTTGTACTGGTGTGTACTGGTCCCAGTAAAACAGCTCACTTTATTACAGATGCACTGATGTGAGCTTCCCTGCTGCAGTTGAGCATCAGTGCAGGAAAGTGTTTCCTGACATAATAGTGATCACACACAATGATGGACACTTTCAATGACTCGGCATAATTCTCTTTAATGTACCTTTGAGCATTAGCAGGAGTCACCGGTGGCCTATAACAAGCTGCTCTGTAAGCCTATGATTGTATTATCTAAAGAAATGTCAGAGTAGAACGAGTGGTGGTTTCCTGAGTGTGCATGATTATGCTGAACCCGTGTTTTTGAATATTGAGTCAACAGATTATTAAACAGTTTCTCTAATAGCTTTGGGTTCATCTAAAGTGAAATGTTACGCTTCTCAAACGAGACCATGACTTGTTCCATCACTACCCTGGTGGGCCTGCAGATGCTCCTCCAGGGCTTTGGGGGTGTTTCAATTTCAAATCACACTGTAGAGAAGGTGTCGCGAAATCAATCAATGTAGAGCAGTGTCACAAACCACGGAGGCCCCAGAAAAGTGCAATCAAACGGTGAGTTTATTAACAGCCCGGAGAAAACATCAGCATATGTCTTCTGACAAAAATACAGTGAGACACCAAATGAGTTAAGGCCTCAGGCCTGACACATTCCTAGATTATATGTGTTATATGTATTGTAAGCATGCATGCAGTCAACCTTCTATGTTCTCATCTTCCCTCAGCATGTATCACCTGGACAGTCACGCCAGTGAAGCTTAAGACCCTTAATGGACGGAACATCAACTCTGAATAAGCACAAATGCAATGTGTATAAAATACTTCTGGCTGTACCTGTAATAAAAGTTAACATAATAGAAGGATCCTCAACTAAACATCCTCAATAAACAACTTTAATGCGATATCAATACTGTGAGAAATATTATTAAATGGAATAATGCTGTAAAGAATGTTATTAATGCAATTATAATGATTCAAGTTATATGGCAGCAATAAAAGAATTTCTGGATCTCCACAAAGGCCACGGCAAAGATGACCCACTTACCTCGCACCGCACCATCAGCTCACCCTTACATCCATACGGACACCATATGGAGATGGAATCTCTTAGAAATCCTCAAATAAATCAGCTATAACGTTCAGCTCTCCTCTGCAGAAGCAGAGCAGGTCAAATCTATAACTGAAGCTGAAACTCAGGCCCTGAATGTTGATCAGCACGCTCCTCTCACGCTCCAGGGTAGCCAACAATGAGAGTTTCTGAGCAGTAACATGGACACGATGGTGTTCATCAATTCAGACCAGACGGACTGCAGCTAGCAATCATGGTGGGTAAATGCTTTTTCCTGTGCTGCCATCAACATCTCCACACTGCTACAACATTTGGTGTTTCATATTAGTTAGTGTTTAACAAACGAGACATATTCTAGCATTCCTTATTCTCTGTCATATAATTAAAGACTGGTTTGTGCTCGTTACTGTGGTCGAAATATCAAATAGCAATGTCCACAAATGTACAAGTAATCAGTATGAGCTCAAAGCTCAGCTTCAGACTACTCTCAGGTCAGACATTTTTTCTAATGTCGGCTCTGTGTGCCGTCATAAAGAGGTGATTTCCCTGATATGGACGTCCAAGGTTAGCGAGCTAAGACAGCCTGTTTGAGACAGTGGATGAACTTCACTAAAGAGCTCCTCCCTCTCGACTCTGCAGCACTGTGTGGGTGTTTCTGTCATTGTTTCAATAGGATTGGTTGTAAAAACCGACAGTTATATTTTCTTATTGATAAACGCCTTTTATTCACAGCCACAAACCTTCCAATGACAATAATGATCCCGCCCACAGCAGTTGTAACAGATGAAGCGAGCGGCTACAGAGACTTCCTGTTAGAGTCACCTTCAAACACCACAGCAGCTGCTGATACACACATGAACGTTTCTGCTGTGGTTCATTAACAACACTCTTAACAGCTGGTTATCATTCGTGAAAAGCTCTAAGAGTAAATCACTGACTGACTAATTAGAGTAGCATCATATGGAAACACAGTTTTCATTTCATTTCAGACATGCAGCGGCGCAGTAAGGGCATGCAACGGAGACTTCAGGAATATTAACAGTCCAGATTAAGTCAGTATTTATAGCTGGAATAACTTGACTTGGATTTCCAACTCAGGAAGTCAGAGCAGCGCCGAGTTAACAATCCAAGATGGTGGCTGTGAACGTAAACAGCATTCAGACTGTAAAACGACTGTGTTACAGCTGTTGTGTGTTTGTGACTTGCTAATAAGCCGTATCCAGAGCACTGAGCAGCAGACACATGATCGTGCTGCAGTGGTGCTTTTAAATGCAAACAAACAAGTATTGCAGTGTTTTGCTAAAGATACATGAACGCTCAAAAGCGAAAGGTTTTCGTGCTTTTCTGACTTTGCTGCTGGAACCGGAATCGATGCTGAGCCAAAACGATGCAGCCATGACCATAAAACAGAAGCGAGTGAAGCTGAAAGAAACTAAAATTCTCCATAAACCTGAGAGGCTGCAGGATCGGGCTCATAACACATCAGCACTCGCCTCTCTCGTCACGTTATCTGCAGTTTCATCCATTGTTCAGATAATAATCCTGCCCTCAGCAGTGTTAACAAGGCCCGTAATCCTCTAAAAGCCTTCTCTTTTGACTCTTGCTAAGTGACCTGTTATTTTTAGAGCAGTCACTGCCGGGGCATGCTGGTGTTTGCTTTAGGATAAGTAAATGTGCATCTCAGGCTGATCAACGAGGCTAATCAGTTAAGAAGAGAACGGAGAGACTGACAGCACTCCATGGAAACCGTACCTCGCTTTGTTCTCTGTTCCTCTACCAAGTGACAATTAAGTGGGGTGAGAGACCTTCAAACAGCAGGAGAGAGAGAAACACTAACAGAAAGAGAGCGATGAGTTATTTCACACACACACACACA
>NW_024584169.1:20652-22019 GCF_018398535.1 Haplochromis burtoni
CACACACACACACACACACACACACACACACACACACACACACACACACACCTGACCTGTCTCCTCGTCTCCCCCCACCTGTTTGATAAGTGGCTTCTTCCTCCTGCTACTGTAGCAAAGACATATTTTAGGCCCACATCCACAGTTAGAAACAGGTCCAGGTGGTGACCCACTGAGCAAATGAAGAGTCAGGTTCACGCTGCTCTGACCTTTGACCCCTGCAGGCACATAGGTTTTACATGCTCTCCAGAGAGGTACAGGGTCTTTCTTCTTGAAACTTCTTCTGTTGGGTGGTTGTGGGGTGGGGGGGGCGACTACTACTGAGGCCCAGTTAACAAAAAGTAGCCTGGGTGTACGGCTGCTGTTAGCCTCTCGGCTGTGGGGCTGTGTGATTGCACATATAAATATCTGTTTTCAAATGGAAAAGGAAATGCTGCTAGTCTGCAATAAGGTGTAAACGGCTACTTTTGGATTTTTTTGCCCAACAACTAGAGTTGAGTCTGAGAAACAGCTCTACCGTCTCAGTCAAGAGTCTGTATTTTATTTTTAGATGTAATCATATTTCCACCAATTGAGTCGTGCCCCTCTAATTGTGTAAAAGTTCTATGCACTATTTCTCCTGCCAAAATCAACTTGTACTTCTTTTTCTTGCATGGGCTCGAATTATTTCATCTCACTGTAACATGTGGTTTGAATCAATCAAGCTTCTATAGCCCGTGGCAACATGTGACACGCTGACTTGACCTATATATATATATATATATATATATATGTGCATAGAGTGCATTAGAGAGGACAAATAAGTAGACAAACAGGGTTCTTATTGTCACATGTAGCTGATCTTCCAGGAATAGAAAATCTTTCCTCCCTGAGGCACAAAGCTAGACATGACGCGCTGGCATCTTTTGAAAAGACTGTAATGATATTACGCGAGGACAGGAAAAAGCAATTTACAGGCGTCAGTGATAACAGGAAACCTTCTGAGGATCACAAGTCTCTGCAATTTGCAGAAACTGGGTTGGATTAGTTCAGCCTGCTCTCAGGGGCAAACAGGGAGAAGTGAACTCCACCTCTCTGATCTTGTGAACTCCACCTCTGTGATCTTGAGGCCTGTCGGCTGACCGCCACACTCCCATAAACTAAGGCCAGACCTTAGCAGAGCTGCTTCCCATATATCACTGCTTTGAAGGAGCGCTCAGTGATTTTATGATTTACTGCATTCCTCGTGTGTTTGAGCAGTGTTTTCTTAGCAGCAGTTGGTAACTCTTCAAGCGCTCCTCATACACAAAAAAAAGGTACACCATTGAAATAACACCTCTAAATAAGAGCCAAATGTAAGTGCTGTTATTTGTAGTGACATGTATCAC
>NW_024584170.1:0-1595 GCF_018398535.1 Haplochromis burtoni
AAGGCTGGGATGTTCAATTTGGTAAAGTAAATCCGTTGGGCATCTTTCTTGGCCTTTAGACAATAATTCTGATGGCAAAAGAACCAAACAGGACAGGCAAAAAAAAAAAGGCATAGCATACATTTTCACTGCTATGCAGATGACACCCAGCTTTATCTATCCATGGAGCCAGATCACACACACCAATTAGTTAGACTGTAGTAATGTCTTAAGAAGCTCATAAAGATGTCTCATACTGACCTTGATGACCTCTAATTTGTTTTTGCTTCTAGTATCAGAAAAATGGTATCTAACTAGATGCTTACTCTGGATGGGATTACCTTGGCCTGGATGGCATCCTGGATTTAGGATAGGTACTTCTTCCACAATTGTAAAAAGTTAATCAATATTTGATCAGAGCATGTGTTCACTGTCATCAAAACAGTGATCAGTAATTTTACTAATAACCAGGGAAGTACAGAGCAGAAACAGCTTTTTAATATTGTTCTTGCTCGTACCTTTCTGAACACTTTTAAGATTTAAAATAAACAAATATATAAACTTATTAAACAAAAATTAAAAGAATTTCAAGGAAATTGTGCAAATATTTGTCAGACAGCTGATAGATGTGTGATGTTTCCCTGTGGTCTGCAAGTCCAGGCCCAGAGACCAGACTGATGGATCTAAAACAGATATAACTAAAGTTAATCCAGTGGTTACCTGCACAGAGATAACCACAAAGCATAAAAAACTTAGCTGCTGCAAGCTAGGTGTGCTACGAGCTTGCTGTGTAATGTAATATAATATAAGATTTACACAGCATGATCAGACACTTGTTCAGACCAATGAGCTACTTACTAAAGATGTCCAGACCCTTTTCTTTCCAAGCTCCTTAGACTATTAAAGAAACCCTGTCACATCCTTCTCTTCTGTCCACTCCACAGATTGTCTGTTCAGGTTCATCTAGGTAATATTTCAGGCTCTCTAAACTCACAGTTAGTGGAGCTCTGCAGCCAGATGTCTAAGAAACAATTTTACCTTTCTTAGGAATGCTGCATGCTTAAATCATAGAAGCTATGTAACCACAGAAGCTATGTAATTAAATCATAGAAGCTATGTAACCACAGAAGCTATGTAATTAAATCATAGAAGCTATGTAATGCTATGTAATGCTGTGCAACAAGCACAGAATTACACAGCATCAATGGGACAGCAGTGCAGAGGATTCAGAGCTTGTCTTGGAATCCTCCGGTTTAAAATATTGTTTCAACATTAAAGTCACACTTTTAAACTGCATTTGGTTACAATTTGAAAAATAAAGCTTGGAACAATCAAGTTATTGTTTGGTGTGTCACTGAATGACACACCAAACAATAACTTGATTGTTCCAAGCTTTATTTTTCAAAATAAAGCTGGATGGATAAAGCATTTCTCCACTTGAGAAATGCTTGGAGTGAAGAACTGGCTACTAACATCACTAAAGATCAATGGACTAAGGCACAAGAACTGGTTCACTCCACTTCTGTCTGCTGCAGGCACGGACTACTACAATTTAAGGTCTTGCATAGGCTCCATCTGTCTAAATTGAAGGTTTCAAGGATGTTTCCAGGGGCTGA
>NW_024584170.1:2121-19802 GCF_018398535.1 Haplochromis burtoni
TTTAGGATAATAAATGTGTATGTATAGACATAGATATGATTGTTTATATAATGGTAATTATATTTTATGTAAAAAGGATGGGGAGAGGAAGGAAGGGAAGGGGAAAAAAGAGGGGAGGGGAAGGGAAAAGGGAAAAAAAAAAACTATGTCAATGTAAATGAGATATATACTTTGTTGCCTGATTTGAATAAAGAAAGGGAAAAAACAAAAACCAGAGCTGACCATGCCTTTGACATTACCGCCCCTAGACTCTGGAATAATCTCCCAGTTGATATCCGTAAATTGGAATCAACTCAGTCGTTCAAATCATGCTTAAAACACACCTATTCAACTTGGGGATGGCAAGTGTCCTGCACTACACCATGCAATGTAATTTTAATTGTAACTGTACTACTTGTTCCTTGTTGTGCCCGCATTGCGGTACACTAGTCTTTCAAATGTGCTATAGAAATTAATTTTGACTTGACTTGACTTTTGTATGTGGTGATCAGGGCTCACTACCCGGGTACCACCACAATAACAGAGGCCCTGAAGACACAGAAGAAGCTGTGGTCGTCAGAGGACTACAGCACCTTTAACAATGAGGTGGGAGGAGGTTGTTGGGCTCGTATCCTCAACCAGAACTATGTCAATGGACAAATGACTGCGTAAGTTAAAAAACAAGCAGTACATGCCAGCAAAAATATTAAGCATTACACAGAATGTTTTTAAATTTATTGAATTTTAATCAGTTTGATGGTAAGTTTATTTTTAGTTAGAATAAAGTGTAAACTTGGTGAATACATGCTTTGGACAGACTGTTAAGCCTTAATGTTGAACAATGTGGTTAATATGACTGTGATCCTTCCTCCAGCACCATCTCCTGGAATCTGGTGGCCAGTTATTATGAGGATCTCCCATTCGGCAGGGACGGGCTCATGACAGCTGAGGAGCCCTGGAGTGGCAACTATGTGGTCGAGTCTCCAATTTGGATCACGGGTCTGCATACAGAGACAGATAGTTTGAAAATGTGTTTCAGATCAACATAACATTTCTCATAATAGCAAAGTTATTAGAGAGTGGTCAGTGGTCATAAAGGTCAGCAGTGTACTTTAAAATCCAGAAATCATGACACTAACCCTTAAGGTTCTGAGTAAATATAATTCATTATGTCACTGCATTTTTAGTGTTGACTGTATGTTGCATACTGATGGGTAGACTGCATGTAATTAGAAGACATCTCACTTGTGAGACAGATTTGATGGGTTGGCGAAAGTTTTGGCATGAAAGCAATCTGATTTTTTTTTTTTAGAAGTGAATTAGTTTGGTAGTTGTTAGGTCTGGCTGAGTGATTGTTTTGTAACCCTTTGTTTTCAAATGTTTTCCTTGCAGCCCACACCACACAGTTCACCCAGCCAGGATGGACCTACCTGCAGACTGTTGGACATCTGGCACAAGGTGGAAGCTATATTGCCTTGACTGATGGGAAGGGAAATCTCACTGTTGTCATAGAAACAATGGTAAACAATAGAAACACACACACACACACACACACACACACACACACACACACACACACACACACACACACACACACACACACACACACACACATGAATGCTCCTTTTAACAAAGCTTTTTGTTTCCTTTATAGACTCACAATCATTCAGTGTGCATAAGACCTCCACTACCTCCCTTTAATGTAACATCCCAAAATGCAACTTTCTGGCTAAAGGGGTCTATTGTAAGTTCATGTTATCTTCTTGAATCTTGCTTAGAGTTTCTGACTTGTACATCTCTCATGTTCAAGATTATTTATTTCTTCTTAGGCATCCATTAAAGAGCTCCAAGTGTGGCGGTCACAGTTTGACTTTAAGACGAACAAGCCCTCCTTTTTTGAGAAACTAAAACCCCTGAAGGTGCTGTTTACACTCTGAAGAAAGATGCACCTCAGTGATATGTGGGCACCAGTTTGTCAACTGTAACACTGTCTTTATATGACATTAGCTTGTAGATGGCTCGTTTACCCTGAATCTGGCTGAAGACGAGGTTTACACACTGACCACTGTTAGCACAGGAAGCAAAGGCAGCTATCCCGACCCACCTCCCTCAGCTCGCTTTCCTAAAGTGTACAAGGATGACTTTGATGTTCGTAAGTTAACCATGTGCATGAACCCAAAACTCACCGAATTTTTTACGTCCATTAAAATGACATAAAATGTGACCTTTATTTTAAAACTGCTTCTGTGTATTTATAGGAAGCCCACCTTTTTCAGAAGCTCCATACTTTGCTGATCAGACAGGAGTGTTTGAGTACTACATTAACCTGACTGATCCTGGACCTCACGTTTTCACCTTAAGACAGGTTCTAACAGAAAGGCCCATCACATGGGCAACGGATGCTGATCAGACCATTAGTGTCATCGGAGACTATTACTGGTGAGTAGTCCTGTGACTACTATGATTACCTTAGTTGGGTTAGTCACTACTATCACTAACCCAACTAAAGTAATTCATGGGGTGTCTGTGGCTCAGGAGGTAGGCAGACACACACAGACACACAAAAATTTTTTTTTTTTTCTCCACCCTGTTACATTGTTATTTTATACAGGCAGAGCCTGACAGTGACATGTGACGTCTTCATGGAGAAGATGAATGCTGGTGGTGTGTTCATAGCAGCCAGAGTGGATAAAGGGGGACAGTCAATCCGCAGTGCTAAAGGAGTCTTCTTCTGGGTGTTTGCTGATGGCACCTACAAAGTTACCAATGATCTTGGTCAGTACAATCTGTCTCTGCTCCAACCTTATATAAGAGTGATCAAAGATGTCCTACCATTAGTTAATGATTGAGTCTTAAAAAATGATCAATCTGTCTTTATTAATGGGCTGTGTACCACAGGGTTTTGATGTTCCACTAGTTAAACCATTACTTACAAAGCTATCACTTGATCCCGCTGTCTTAGCTAGTTCTAGGCCAGTCTTCAACCTTTTGAAAATTGGCCTAACATTAATATTAGATTTGTCAACTCTTTCTCAAATTTTTGAGGATTGATTTTATTAAAAATGATAATAATACATTTTATTTAAAAGGCGCCTTTCAGAACACTCAAGGACACTGTACACAGCAGAATAATAAAAGTAACATAAAAGCATGCAGTTTACATAATCATAAAAACATAAGACATAAAACAAATATAAAATTAGAATAGTTTCAGTCAAGTTTCACAACTTATCAAAGTACTGAAACAGCATTAGTTAAGGTTGCACATCATCTCAGTACAGCGTTCCATACTGTTGCCCATTAGTGATGGGATTTCCGGCTCTTTTTAGAGATCCGGCTCTTTCGGCTCGGCTCACTAAAAAGAACCGGCTCTTCAGGTTGTTTTGTTGCTTTAATTAATTTATTATCAACAATAATATAAAATTATGCACAAAAGGAATTACTAATGTAAAAAAGTGGTTTTATTTATATATGTTTATATATAAATATATGCGGTGGCCCCTAGAGACAAAGCACGTACAAACTCTAAAGCATATACAAACTCCAAAACACATTTCTAGCGTTAACTGAACTTCCAAAACAGAGCTACCTAGATCACTTAAATTACACAATTGAAAGCATATGTGTATTGTTTGTGTATTTATAGACAAGCACTCACATATATTCAAATATTTTTTTTAAAAAAAGTTCATTTACCTGTTTCAGCTAAACGGGCTGGCCTCGTTTCGCGCCGACAGAAATGCAGCTCTGTGCGGTAAGACTCGCGGTGGCGGCTTGTGTGTTTACATCAACGCGAAATAGTGCAAGAACTCTGTGCTAGTTTCTAGTTATTGCTCATCGCTGGTGGAGTTTGTGACTGTTAGATGCAGACCTTTTTATTTACCACGGGAATTCACCACTGTTTTCATTATTGGAGTGGCGCCGAACTTTCTCGGGCCATCAGAGAGGCGAAGCGCGCACACGCCCAGAGAATCCACAACCACTTCAAGGACAGTGGCGACACACGGCGCTGCTGAGCATCAATGGCTCCTTTGTGGAGATCGTCGACAGCACCAAATTCCTGGGCGTCCACCTGGACAAGGACCTCGGCTGGTCCCTCAACACCAGCTCCCTGCACAAGAAAGCCCAACAGCGTCTCTTCTTTCTGAGAAGACTGAGAAAGGCCCAGCTTCCACCACCGATCCTGACCACCTTCTATAGAGGAACTATCGAGAGCATCCTGAGCGGCTGCATCACTGTCTGGTTTGGGAACTGTGCCATATCGGACCGCAAGACCCTACAGCGGATAGTGGGAACAGCAGAGAAGATCATCGGGGTCTCTCTCCCCTCTATTGAGGACATCTACACCACACGATGCATTCGCAAAGCCACCAGCATTATGGCTGATCGGACACACCCCTCTCACACACTCTTCACACTCCTGCCATCTGGAAAAAGGTACCGAAGCATTCGGGCACACACATCCAGACTGTGCAACAGCTTTTTTCCACAAGCCATCCGTCTCCTCAGCAAAAAGGGACTGACTGATAAACACCACCAGCACACACACACACACACACACACACACACACACACACACACACACACACACACACACACACAAACATTATCACTCAGCTTAACTCAACTACCTCAAAACATTGAGACTGGACTGACTAATCAACACAAGCGCAAACACACTGACCTACACCACCAAACCATCGTACACACCAACCTGTAAATGCTCTTTTGCACAATATTATTACTGGACTTTTTGCACTAACTTCTGCACTTCCTAATTTTTGCTGCTACACTAAGGAATGTTTACTGTTCCTCCACTACCTCAACTCATCATCACAAAACCTTATTATTATGTTACGTTGTGTTTTTTTGTCACACTGTCACTTTGCTGCTCTTGTTTGCACATTTACACGTGCACTTTCTTGTCTGCTGTCTGTTAACAAGAAAAAAAAAGTCTTCCTTAGATAGTTAGTTAGTTTTTGTTAATTTATGTTGTAATTTATGTTAGGTCAGTCTGTCTTGTCTCTGCTAGCCAGCTAACTAGGCCTCTTAGTTAGCTAGTTTAGTGTTTTCTGTTAATTTATGTTGTTAATTTATGTTGCATGTAGCACCTTGGTCCTGGAGGAACGTTGTTTCGCTTCACTGTGTACTAACTGTATATGGTTGAAGTGACAATAAAGCCAACTTGACTTGACTTGACTTACTACCACACACCAAATCGGATTGTTGATAATTCCTGGCTTGTGTAGCCACTAGGTAACAAAAGCTCAACACTGCGCCCTAGCATCCTGGAGCACTTCTGTTGTCTTTTGTATGTGCTTCAGAGTTTGTACATGCTTCTGGGTTTTTACGTGTTTTGGAGTTTGTACATGATTCTGAGTTTGTACATGCTTCTGGGTTTTTATGTGTTTTGGAATTTTTACATATTTTGGAGTTTGTACGTGCTTTGTCTCTAAGGGCCACCATAAATATACTTTATTTATTCACTCCACATAAAATGTAATAAATAAATCATATAATACAAAAACCAACTATTTACATTTTAAACTTTTAACAATTTAAATTTTCAGCTTTTTCCTTTTAAACAATTTTAAAGTGAAACAACACAAAACACTGCAAACCACAACACAATTAAATATAAATTAAAATATAAAAACAAAAAGAGCTTGCATATTCTGTCATATGGGCCTGCATGAATAAGCTTTCTGAATCCGTTATCATCCGCAACTGAAAATAGTTGTGGATGATTACTATACCTTTCTAATGTGACGTTATTGTCCCTGGCTCTCTTTCTCTCCCGCTCTGTTCCTGTGCTATTGCAAGTGTAACTACCGCCCCTCCCCCCTCTTCCCAGCGCAAAGTACAAGCCTCGCATGCGGAGTGAAGCGGAAAAAAGGTGCGAGAGAGAGAGAGAGGGTGAGAGAAAGAAAAACAACCCCACGGCTCGCGATAAGGAGCCGGCTCGCGTCGTTCACTTCAAAGAGTCTACTCTAAGAGCCATTTCGTTCGCAAACGACACATCACTATTGCCCATAATATACTATTAGAGCAGTTAAAGCATGTCGTCCCTCTCTAAAACAGCAGGATGGGTGTTGGTGTCCCTGTTTTGTTGGTCAAAGCGGGCAAAAAACTGGTTTAGGGTGTCAGGTAAGGTGATGTCCGGGGAGTTTGTTTGTGTGCGACTGTCCTTGTAGCCAGTGAGTGTCTTGATCCCCTGCCACATGTTTCTGGAATTGTTTGTGTTAAAGTGTTCCTTGATGCACTGTTTGTATTTCCGCTTGGCTTCTTTTATGCGTTTAAGCAGAGATTGGCGTGCCTCTTTGTTGGTCTCCTGATCTGAAGGCACTGTCCCATGCTCTTAGTAGGGCTCGCACCTCACTGTTGAGCCATGGCTTCTGGTTCGGGAACACTTTAACAGTCTTTGTTGTTGTTACACTCTCGCTACAGAAGTTGATGAATGAGAGTACAGCAGATGTGTGGCCCCCCAAGTCTGATCCTTCTGCAAATGCACTCCAATTCATATTATCAAAACAGTTTTGTAGGGCCGTGGTGGCTTCCATGGTCTACTCTCGTACTGTTTTTACAGATGGTTTTTGTCTTTGAGTTAGAGGTTTAAAGGGAGGGATCAGGGACAGAGAGAGATGGTCTGAGAGTCCAAGAGGAGGCAGTGGGGTGGCTTTGTAAGCATCTGGGATGTTGGTGTAGACCTGGTCAAGTGTGTTGTTTTCGCTTGTTGGGAAGCTCAAGTTTTTAAAGAATCCAGACAGGACAGATTTCAGGTTTGCATGGTTAAAATCTCCTGCCATGGTCACAGCGCAGTCCGGGTGCGTTGTTAGCTGTTTATTAATGGAGCGCTGGAGTAGCTCCATGGCTGACTGCACTGCAGTGGTTTGAATTACATTCATCTAATACAGGGAGTGCAGAATTATTGCGCAAGTTGTATTTTGAGGAATAATTTTATTATTGAACAACAACCATGTTCTCAATGAACCCAAAAAACTCATTAATATCAAAGCTGAATGTTTTTGGAAGTAGTTTTTAGTTTGTTTTTAGTTTTAGCTATTTTAGGGGGATATCTGTGTGTGCAGGTGACTATTACTGTGCATAATTATTAGGCAACTTAACAAAAAACAAATATATACCCATTTCAATTATTTATTTTTACCAGTGAAACCAATATAACATCTCCACATTCACAAATATACATTTCTGACATTCAAAAACAAAACAAAAACAAATCAGCGACCAATATAGCCACCTTTCTTTGCAAGGACACTCAAAAGCCTGCCATCCATGGATTCTGTCAGTGTTTTGATCTGTTCACCATCAACATTGCGTGCAGCAGCAACCACAGCCTCCCAGACACTGTTCAGAGAGGTGTACTGTTTTCCCTCCTTGTAAATCTCACATTTGATGATGGACCACAGGTTCTCAATGGGGTTCAGATCAGGTGAACAAGGAGGCCATGTCATTAGTTTTTCTTCTTTTATACCCTTTCTTGCCAGCCACGCTGTGGAGTACTTGGACGCGTGTGATGGAGCATTGTCCTGCATGAAAATCATGTTTTTCTTGAAGGATGCAGACTTCTTCCTGTACCACTGCTTGAAGAAGGTGTCTTCCAGAAACTGGCAGTAGGACTGGGAGTTGAGCTTGACTCCATCCTCAACCCGAAAAGGCCCCACAAGCTCATCTTTGATGATACCAGCCCAAACCAGTACTCCACCTCCACCTTGCTGGCGTCTGAGTCGGACTGGAGCTCTCTGCCCTTTACCAATCCAGCCACGGGCCCATCCATCTGGCCCATCAAGACTCACTCTCATTTCATCAGTCCATAAAACCTTAGAAAAATCCAGTCTTGAGATATTTCTTGGCCCAGTCTTGACGTTTCAGCTTGTGTGTCTTGTTCAGTGGTGGTCGTCTTTCAGCCTTTCTTACCTTGGCCATGTCTCTGAGTATTGCACACCTTGTGCTTTTGGGCACTCCAGTGATGTTGCAGCTCTGAAATATGGCCAAACTGGTGGCAAGTGGCATCTTGGCAGCTGCACGCTTGACTTTTCTCAGTTCATGGGCAGTTATTTTGCGCCTTGGTTTTTCCACACGCTTCTTGCGACCCTGTTGACTATTTTGAATGAAACGCTTGATTGTTCGATGATCACGCTTCAGAAGCTTTGCAATTTTGAGACTGCTGCATCCCTCTGCAAGATATCTCACTATTTTTGACTTTTCTGAGCCTGTCAAGTCCTTCTTTTGACCCATTTTGCCAAAGGAAAGGACGTTGCCTAATAATTATGCACACCTGATATAGGGTGTTGATGTCATTAGACCACACCCCTTCTCATTACAGAGATGCACATCACCTAATATGCTTAATTGGTAGTAGGCTTTCGAGCCTATACAGCTTGGAGTAAGACAACATGCATGAAGAGGATGATGTGGACAAAATACTCATTTGCCTAATAATTCTGCACTCCCTGTAGACTCCAATTTTTCTTGTTAAGGAGTCGTCTTCTTCATACAGTAAGATTAATTATGGAGTTCCACAGGGCTCTATGCCTAGGCTAATTGTATGTACATTATGCTTGCTTTCTTTAGGAAGTGTCATTAGAAGGCATATCACACATTTTCAGTACTGTAGAGTAGGGCTGCACGATTTTGCATAAAATGAGAATCACGATTTTTTGGCTTAGAATTGAGATCACGATTCTCTCACGATTTTCTTTTCCAGTATAAATATTTATTGCACTTATTAACTGCACATCAACTTCGTAACAGTTGAGACTGAACATAAAAACAATAAATAAACATAAAAACAACAAATGTCTCACATTTTGTCGTTGCCGCAAAATGTTGTACTGCTTGAAATTCCGTCTCCACCGTTGCTCGACACTGCGTGTATAGAGCAGGTAGTGCAACAATAGAAAAATAGTTGCGGGACGGCACTGTGTAGCGTTTGTCTAGGGTGTTGATCATTTTCCTAAATCCCTCGTTTTGCACAGTGTTGATGGGAGCCATATCTTTGGTCAGGTGATAAGTGATAGCCTCCGTAATTTCTTTGTGCCTGCGGGAGTTCGACGGGTATAGGGAAGCGCTGTATAAGGTTCCCGTTATTGATGTTTTGTTATGGCAGATGGACCCAGGAAGCAGAACGCACGGAGGCAGAGTTGCGGTGAAGACAGTTTATTTACAGTGAGGGGGAGGTATTTACAAGGACAAAATATATACAACAGTGTATGAATGGGGACGCGGAGCCAGGACGTGCAGGTGACGAAAACACACACAGGTAGTGCACTCGATCTAAAAAAGGAGAGGGACGAGAATTAGGAGGGTCTTGCCCGATAACCAAGATAACCACTGCTGTTAAGATTTGGCACTGTATAAATAAAATAGAATTGAATTGGTTCATCACACTTAACTCCAAACTGAAAACCAAAATCATCACTTATAGTCTTTTATTTCGTAGACAGTTTCTCCATAATTTCCATAGTTGGACAGTTTGTTGTTTCTGTGCCTCTCATCACTGTTCTTTTGTCAACAGTTGGCGAGACTGTACTTGCAGAGGGACAGTCTGGTACTGAGGTACATAGCTGGTACACCTTGTCACTCACTGTAAAAGTAAGTAGACACTTTTTACTATTTCTAATGTTTCTTTATACTCTCACTTCTTCCACTGTTATGATGATTAAAGGAGTTTGTAATCCAATAAACCATGTTAGGACTTGGAGATTAGATCAACTCAGATTAGCTACTGTCATTATCAATAGTATTTTGAGTCAGCATCTAAATCACATGAGAGATTTAAGATGATGTATTAGCAAGTCAGAGCAAAAAATCTGCCCTTTTCCTACTTGGATTTTATGTGGAGGTTTTTTTTTTAGGTGATTTGTAGATCTGTAGGTGTGTTAATACAGTACGTAAAAATCAAGAAATAACAGACGTCACACTTGAGGTTGTACTGAAAAAAGGCAAGGTAAACAGTTTGTGATCATATATGAAGACAAAATAAAAGTGAAGGATTATAACCTTGACGACACAGTTAACTGGGGCAGTAATCAGTCCTGCTTTCTGGTAGCTGTGCAGGAACAGTCCTTTCTGGTGTAGGTTATTGTGTTGACACACTGTAACTGAACATTTCAGCAATATGCCTGTCTTATCACAGCCACATTAATTTACGAATTAACCTATCTGTCTTTTTGCACGGATTTGAAAATGTAAAGATGTTTTTCTCTTTACTGTAGGGACAGTATGCATCAGGGTCACTGAATGGATACCCTCTGTGGAAGAATGCTGTGATACTGACCCCAAAGGCTGGCTGGGCTGCCATAGGAACACGCTCATTTGAACTGGCCCAGTTTGATAACTTTGCTTTGGTGGCTGAGTGATGAATTAACTTTAAATCATGATTTACACTATGCTGAATGTCCTGATTCATTTATGGACTTGATTAGTACTTTACAGCCGATAGCTTCAAGCATAATAATGATGTTGTGTGTAAAATTTTGGGCGATGTATTAACAGAAATGGGTTATAGTATTTAATTACCATGTAATTATGAATCACTGTGTTTTTTGTTGGAATGATCCTGTCATATCAAACCTCAGTCCTGAACAGAAATTAATGTCTTTCTACAGCTCACAGCCAACAAAACACTGGTTTAAGACCTTTCTTTGAAGAGATGCCAAGACTTCAAGATAAGGCTGGAATTGTTTTGGGGCATAACTTGTAGTGAATCGTGTGTTTGTAGCACATCAGAATCCATCACACTTGTACAGGATGTGCCTTATAGCCTGGTGTTAGAATCAAATGACCATATTAGTATTTGGTGTTAGCCGTGTAGTTGGCTTGTCACTACCATAGGAGCATCCCTCAGTTCCCTCAATGGGCTCCACCCCTCATTTGTTGCATCTGTTTTCAAAACAGCTAAGTTTCAACACACCACGCTTCTCGGAAATAATACTTAATGTCTTGGTGGTTGCCTCCATCTCCATCTTTTTATATACAGTGTATGTGGAGGAAAAAAATATATCATATGGCACTGAATCCTGGAACTTTGTTTGGTGTGAAATGTGTGTGTTTAGTTAGTTTGTTTGTTTGCTTGTTTTAATCAATTTTAAATCATGCTTTTTATTTGTTTTTGTTTCTAATGTCTCTGTAAAGCACTTTGAATCACCTTGTTGTTGAATTGTGCTATACAAATAAATTTGTCTTGCCTTGCCTTGCCATGTGATTGTAAATGATTTTATAGTTTGACTTTATATTGTCTTAACTGCTTTGAATAAATCAAATAGAAAGCCAACCACAAGTGTAGTGTAATCCGTGACTCCCCATTAATCATGTCTGCTCCCTACTCCCATATAGCTAACTGCACAGTCACCAGGATAACCTAAGATGGCAACACAAGCACTACATTTTAATTTACATTCATTAAAATCAGCTAAATTTAGGGTCCAATCCTGATTTATTTCCTGTGCTTTGAATACCCTAGTTGTCAAAAGTGGAATAACGCTGGGATTTGGTTTAGTCAGTAGAATCTCCAGGTTAGGATTAGATATACAAATTCTGTGGAGAAGGACAGGGAAAACTACTGGTCTAGGTGTTTGTCTTACTCATTTTTCCAGTCCTAGATTGTCCAAACTAATGTAAACTTCTGAGTAGGGATGGGTACCGGTGTCCGGTGCCCACGAAAACACGAAGAGGAGAGTCCTGGCCCCTAGCCCTGCCAGTGTAGCAGAAATGATGACGGATGATGGTGGCAGCAGCCGTTCTTCTCTGCGTGAGTAGCTAATTTACGTTGAGTAGGCTAACCACGTTATTACATTAATGCATGTAAGGTGAACTAGCAAACATCATCATAGCTACATGCGGCTGTCCTTCTTGTTTGATGGCAGATACTCCCTTCACCCTGGCCAAAAAGGCTAAAATGACCAAAGAAAAAGTGGAAAACAGTTAAACATGAGAGGTTTTTGGACAAAGTTTGTGTTTTTTCCATTGTTTAAGCACTGCTTCCAGCCAAGAGTGATACCATATATGCCCCATAGCTGCAGAAAAGGCTAACATTGTTATCTTTTTACAAAAAACAGCTGAACATGAGAGGTTTTTGGACCAATTTTGTGTTCTCCATTCTTTAAGCACCGGTTTGAGCACCGTTTGAGCACCGGCACCGTTTCAAAAGTACCGATTTGGCACCGGTATCGGATAAAACCTAAACGATACCCATCCCTACTTCTGAGTACCATGGCCAAAGGATATGGAAATCTTGATTTCAGAAACTCTTATAACACTGTTGCATCCCATGAATATGAGAATTTAAGCAGGCTTACCAAAGGTGATCACCTGTTTTGTTTTTGTGTTGTTTTTGTGTTTGTTTTTTTAAACACTCACTCTACTCCATGCTGTTCATGACATCTGTGTTCTTTCTTTGCACCATGATTGGGGTTGTTGAAAAGTCCAATCATCAAGCTCTTCTCACAGTTCCATTGTTCCATGCTGGTCCGGTGTCAGGCTTCCAAGCTCCAAAGTAGAGCTTTCAAGTTACTCTGAAGCTATTTTCATTGAAGAACCTTACACACACAGAACAAGATGGAAAAAAAAGTAGCAACAGGTGCCTCTGTTTTCTTGCAGTTTGCATAAGGCTTCATGACACAACAATAAACAAGGCAGCGTTCCCCACTAAAACGTATAATAATATTAAGAAAGCTCAGAAGCTGTTAAAAATCGTGGGATTAAAGTCAAGGATTTAGGTTTAGGTTAAGCTCCATGGGCGTAAACTAAGTTTTATTTTTTATTTGGGGTGGGGAATTTAAGGTATAAGGTTTCAAACCTATATTCAGACGTAGACAGCATATTGAGTGGGTTGGTCAGCACGTACCACATTGCATCTGGCAGATCTGCCCTTTATACTAGTAAATGGACGAACTTTATAAATTGCCTTTCTACAAAGGTATTGCTCATCATTCACACATCACTAATAACTAATAATAACTAATAACTCCAATTTCCTTGGCAGCACCTGGAAATTGGAGTTATGGCAGACTGCACAATTTCCCCTCTGGCATTTATCATGGCAATGGAGTTGGTTATGCAGGTATCCCAGTGGGTAGTGGGATGTGAGAGACTCAAGAGTGGCCTTCGTCTTCTACCCATTAGGGCCTACATGGATGACATGACCATCATTACAACAACAAAAGCATGTACTAGGCGATTGCTACAGAAGCTCCAGGAAAACATAGAATGGGCAAAAATGGAGTTTAAGCCAAGTAAATCTTGCAGTATCTCCATCATAAAAGGAAAACTGACAGCCTAGCAATTCTATATCAGTGGAGAACCAATTCCAGCAGTCTTAGAGAAGCCCATAAAGAGCCTGGGATGGTGGTATAATGCAGACCTCAATGACACGTGGCAACTAGAACAACTAAGGCAGATCTTGGCTGATGACCTCAAGCAGATTAACAACACTGCACTCCCAGGGAAACTGAAGCTCTGGTGCTTCCAGTTTGGGTTATTACCCAGACTACTGTGGCCGCTGACAATGTACGAGGTCTCACTCAATCATGCCAATCAACTAGAGAGGCTAGTGAGCTCCTACATTAAGAAGTGGCTCGGACTTCCCAAATGCCTCAGCAGCGTTGGACTCTACAGCGACGGGATACTGTCATTGCCTATCCCTAGCCTGGTTGAGGAGATTAAATGTGCAAAAGTAAGGCTTGAGATGTCACTCACGGGCTCCCGGGACCCCATAGTGAGAGGCACTGCTCCCACCCTAGCAACGGGGAGGAGGTGGACCGCAGCCACATCTGTGCTACAGGCGAAATCCGCTCTTCGGCACTGTGATGTGGTCACGTCCAACAGGGTAGAGGAGGATTTGGTCTTGGCGCAGTAACACCTCGGTGGCAACAGGCATCTGTAACTGTTCTGGTTACAGATGCCTGATTTCTGAAGAATAAATTCCTCGTTTAGAGCCTCTGGGTCTGGGACTGGTCCAGCATCGACACTGTCAGCAGAGGATGGTCCAGCTGCTAGTGTAGAACTTTTAGCAGGAGGTGAAGCTGAAAAATTTTAAATATTAAACATTCATTAAAATGGGTTGAAAAAAATGTACAGTACACATAATAAGTAGTGATTTGCATGTTTTCAGTTAAGTTTTTACTAAAGTTACAACTTGTAAATATTGGCATCAAATAAGTCATCTCACACACTCACTGACCCAAATCATTCAGTACAAGTGCCCTCGGGGGTAGTGTGACATCTGTAGTGCTTTTCTACATTGTACATTAATAAATTAATGAGTGTGACTATAAATCCAGATAGATAATGACTTTTTCCTCTGATGACACTACTTTCCTGACTTTGTAGTGAATAACATTTGACACTTCAAGCTAGTACTGTGACTTAGGAGTTTTGTACAATGGTGATGCTAACGACCTCAGGGAGGTAATCAGGTAACCTCTTAAGAAGTATATAAGTTATTTAAGAATCTTGGTGTTCATATTGGTAACATTATATAACATTTGTTATACTAGAAAGTCTCGAAGAGAATTATCAGGTCTGGTTTTCGTGAAGATTTGTACAATTACATTTGTATAAACATGAGTGTGAAAGACCATAATATACACACACACACACAATACAAAATTGTTCAGGTGGGTAACACCAGAGGTTCAGTATGGCTAGCTTTGGTGATGTGACCGACACATGGGGAGGTAATAAGGCAGATATAACACTATTTTCATGTTAGCAACAGGACATGTAGGGCAGCTGTCACCTCACAGCAAGAAGGTTACTGGTCTGAACCTTGGCTGAATAATAGAATAGAACAGAATAGAGTAGAGTAGAATAGAATAGCTGGTGACTGTTAACTATCCTCATCCTCACCATCTTGTTTGTCTCTATGTACCCCGTGATGATCTGCCTTCTTATCTAGGGTGTACCATGAGTATCACCCAAAGACAGCTAGGATAGGCTACCTGATAAGGACACCTGGTTACAGATAATGGACAAAGCATATCTTACTTCTCAGAAGGTGTTCATAAAGCTTCCTCATCTTCATGAGGATGTCACGTGCAGCACCTTCCGCTGGTTCGATCTGAGTGATCACGTCCCCTACTATACGGCCCTTACGGTCAAACTGTCCAAGAAACAGAATTGGCTGGTAGCCCAGGGCATGTAGCTTTGAAACCTGCAAGAACAACAAAGAAAAACATGCAGCCAGTCTTTCATGTAAGCAAATTGATGTATAACAAACCTTTAAGTTTCACATCTTTGTTGTTTTATTGTTGTCGATAGTTAAAAAGTATTTATGGTGACCAAACCTGTAAATGTATGATAAAATCCATCTTGAAATGTTTTGTCTCTCAGTTAATAGCCGATTAAATTAAAAATCAGAAGTAGCTTAAATAAAAATAGTTTTTAACAAGTTTTTTCTAGTTGGATGTCTTTAGTGTGATGATGTTATTCTGATGTGAATAACTTTTTTATTTATGCTCTTTTATAAATTAATATTTTATGTGTATATACATGTCTTGTTAGTTTCTTACTTCATGATATACAAGAAAACATTGACAACTGTGATTAATAAAGAATTGTCTAGCAGACCAACCACTTATTAGATCAGAACTTTTAAACTTACTGACAACTGGGCTGAATTAACCACCCTGCTCGCATTTCTGTTGTTTTTAACAGAGGCAGCCCAGTTACTGTTTTTAAACTGTTCTTGTTTTTTTTCAATCCCTCCTTTACGTTCAGGCTGCCCAGGCATCCACTGCATGTCTTCCTGTTGCAGGTGTTTGGGCCTGACAGGAAGGGCATGGTTTGGTTTTTGGCTTTGTCATTTCTGCAAATGAAAATGGAACATGTAGGGATTATTTCAGGTCTGTTTTGGTGAAACGATTACAAAAATAATTTATGACCAAAGAAATAACTTATATTACGAGGCAGTATTACACCATATTTAGAAAAAAAAATCAATTACGAGATTAAAGTCGTTAATATTGAGTTAATTACGTGAATAGGGTTAAAAAAAACCTGAATTGATTACAGAAAAGATACATTGCTAAAATAGAGCAGTACTAACATTAGCTGGGTGGCCAAGCAAGTGTCTTACACATGAGAATACATCACAAAAAAATTAAATAAACTTTTGCAGAAGTAGTTCTCTTGGTACACAGACTGCTCTGTGAAAACATTTCAAGTTTAATATCAGTTTAATATCACTGAAATTAATATTTTCAGTGAACTTGCAAATTACCAACAGTTTATCACAACTTACTTAGCTAGGATATGCCTCGTGTCGAAAAACCACTTGGCAGCAGGACCGTGAGTTCAAACATACATTTACTACGACTCCCAAGATGCATTGCAGTAAAAGCCATCCAATCGCCTTGCTTAAAATCTGTTGACGTGTCGCTAAAGGCGCGCTGTAGATGAATATTGCAATTTGTAAAAAAGATAATAAAAAAATAAAATGACCAATTTGTAGTGACACCATTAAACACTGGGCCAGTTTATTTTCATGTTATGATGATAATTATTGCTGGTTATTATTTTAGAACAAATACAGGAATAACGGGTAGCGTCAAGGTGCTAATTGTCTTCATTTCCATAGCAACGGCGGTTGAGGATTATGGGTATGCAGTTATGGGATTAGTGCGACGTTAGCGTAAATTGGTCTGATTGGTTGGAGCCGAGCGCATCCAAAACTAACAGGAATGGTGGATAAAACTATAAATGTGTTTTACGTCTGAAATAAAATAATAACCCCAACCAAGGATTATGTACGTTAAATCTGCGCACTTTCAGATCGTGAATCAATTTGGAAAACACTGTGTGATGGCCACAACATGAAGCGATTTTATTGTTGAATTATCAGTGACACTTTCTTGTGTTTTTGTTGAGAAATGTTAACGATGTCATTAAAAGAAAGCTTTGAATTAGGGAGAAAAACACGTCGGGGGAGAGGGTCCCCGGTTCTCCAGTTAGATTGTGCTTCATGTTTCGCCGTGACGGGGTTATTATTGGAGTAAATGGATGGCTGGAGCCTCTGCTCGAAGCGTCTCTGATCGCCGCGAGCGGGTTCATATTCGAATGAATTGACAACCCACAGCGTCACATAAAAACGTGGAAGAGTACCTTTAGCGTCAACATGAGAAGTTAAGGGACATGACAAATCGTCAGTATTTTACGCGTCGGGAGTGAGAACGGGTATAAAGCATGTAGTGAGCAGTTTTACAGTTTTAAAACATCTACAATAATTGTAAAAAATAAAGTTTGCTACTTCGCAGATTTCACCTACCGTGGGTTATTTTTAGAACGTAACTCCTGCGATAAACGAGGGACCGCTGTATTATTAATAGTAGAGTCTGGGGCATCTAATTGATTAACATCAACATTGATTATTGTGCACTATTATGTTTGTTCAAGGAGAGCAAAAAATATAAAACTCTCTCTCAGCTTGTCCATTGCCAAAAATGAACACTTTTGTGTATGTTCACAAAATGCTGTAAAATGTATATTTATTAAAACATTTATCTACTTTTACCGACTTTAAACTGACGCTTTAAATTAGCACCAGTCCTTTTCATCAAAACCAAAATTTTATCTACATTCTCTTTTTTACACTTTAAATCCCAGTTAGGTTATATATTACCAGTAGCTTTTCAGATAAAGCAGTAATAAAGTCCTAATGGTTTCATAAATCTTCATATTTTTTT
>NW_024584170.1:20641-22012 GCF_018398535.1 Haplochromis burtoni
ATATAATTTTCCAATCAGTGTTCAGGAATTCTCAATGGTGCTTGGTGCCATACCCTCAGGGACTTTAATGTTATATAAAAACACTGACAGCTTAATATCTACCTCAGTCACTCTCCCTGATCCAGCTGAGTCAGTAGTAGGAAAAATCTGCTTTTCACAGGAACTTGGTAACAGCAATAAGAGAATACGTAGTTTATTCCAAGAAGATATCGTCTCTCTCCCATATATAATATCTTACTGGAACCGATATGTTCCAGATATCAAGTGGAAGACAGTCTGGATGATCCCCCATAAATATTTGATTGTAAATAAGGTGAAGGAAGTCTCATCTAAAGACATAAATACTAATTGAACTTTCTGTGGGGATCATCCAGAAACCGTGACACATCTATTTTGGTACTGTTCTTCTACACAGAGATTCTGTAAGGAATTTAACAGTTTTGTTATTGTCCATATTTTAAGAGAGTTTTCTTTATGATGGGAAAATGTTTTATTCTGTTTCTTTAAGTTCCCCAAGAAGAATGATACATGTTTTTTATAATAAATTTGTTAATACTTTTAGCTAAATTTTTTATCCATAAATGTAAGTTTACTAATAAAACACCATATTTCTGTCATTTTTTTTAAGGATTTGGAATTGTACATACAATCAATATCAGACTCCACGAACAAAAAGGCTCTCAAAACAATATATGTGAATTTTTGCATGTATTCATACAATTATTACTTTTTTCTTTTTACCCCTGGTTTTGTGTGTTCATGTTCTGTTCTTTTGTATACTTCATCTGTTCGTATTTGTATACTTATTGTTTGTTAAATAAAGTTCTTTAAAAAAAAAAAGAAAAAAAAAAAGTAGATGATCCATGCAGGAACGTATCTCTGCCTACTGTGGAGGTCACGCGTTTCTGGTTAGTGTGGAGGTCCCAATATGGCGCTCCCCAGTGGCTGCAGCCAGACCCGTCTGCCTCCTGCCTCCACTTTTCCTCATCCACCTGCTGCCTCTGTGGAAGCTCTGCCATAGCCAACAACAAACAACTGACTTATTTTTACACATCGACCAGCATCCGGCCAATCCATCACCTTTTACTGTTTATACCATTACAAAAAAATAAAATAAAGTCCCAATATGGCGCTCCCCAGTGGCTGAAGCCTGACCCGCAAATTCAGCGATAAAAAAACAAGAGAGAAAAGCCGATCAGCTGATCATTGATCAGTTTCATGATTGAAGTAGCAACAGGAAACGGAGAGGAGAGAATGACAGTGTAAAGACACAGAATAAATCCAGCTTTGTGTCTTTTCCATTCTAGCTAAAGTCCGGGACAAACTGTGTTCCTTCTCAGCTCAACACGAAACGCGTAATATTTTCTCTGA
>NW_024584171.1:0-4211 GCF_018398535.1 Haplochromis burtoni
GACACCTCACAGCTGTTTCTCACCTGCAGGTCAGACAGGAGGACACAGAGATGAACTGTGAGTCGGACGATCTGAGGACAGACAGAAACTCTCCTGAACATCCAGCAGTCGACTCTGCTGATCATCATGTTCAGACTCGGACCAACAGTGTGTGTCTGTGCTGTCAGTGACTCTGAACTACAGTTTATTCATCTTCAGGCTGTTCATGAGATTTACTGACACAAAGTCAAACTGTGTTACAAACTACATGAATTTCTGATCTCAGAGTCAGTGAGTGTTGGAGCTTCAGGTTTGGCAAATTAACTATTTTATGTTGGTGTGATTGTTTATTAACTTCATGTGACTTTTTCTTCTTTAAGTACAGTCCACTGGAAAACACTTTGTATAAAAATCATCTCTTTGTCTGACATTTCTTTAGTTTGTAAACCAATCTTACCCAGTTTAACAGATTGTACAAACTGTTAACGTCTCAGGTATTTCTCTCTCTCTGATCCTGCACTGAGAAGTTTGACAACCTCTTCAACTTTTCTTTAACCTGACACACTGTTCAGGTCAGATTTAAACTGCTTTGACCTTTGACACCAGCAAAACATCCTGAACAACTTTGCTGGGTTGAGACCTGATTACTTTTCATAAACAGACCCATGAGACTCAAAAATATGAAACATATTTTCACATTTTATACTGTTGTATAGATGATGCAAACCTTTGTACACTGATGCTCTTTTGGGTGAAGTTTGACTCATTTGTTTAGATGGATTTTCAGATCCACCAGTTTGGCTCAAGTTAGAAACATTGTGATTTTAGGGAAAACTCATAATGTATAAATATACACGTCATGTTTGTGTGGATTTGTAATGAGACAGCAGTGTCGGAGGTCACAGTCATCCTGTTGCCCACAGAAACAGACTGTGAATTAGTAAAGTAACACATGGAGCACATGAGGAACAAAGGTCATACATGTATCTCCTGAAGTGGATTCTGGGTCTCTGACTTCCTCCCACAGTCCAAAGACATCAACGGGTGTTTTTTATTTATCCGTGTGTGCTGTGTGTGAATGTGTGGTTCCTACAGAACTTAATGGTCAGTAACACTAACATATAAACATGAGTGCATCACATCAGCACATGAAAGAACAACAGTGTGGCATTAATATTACAGCAGTGAGGACAGTGTTTAATCAGCAGTGTGATGAACTGATGCTCTGATCTCTGGTCTGACCGAAGCTTTAACTCCAAACATCTCTCCACTGTTAGAGCTTCTGCACTGTTTCAGGTTCAAATCATGGTTCATATTTTCATGGCCTGATGGTGTGACGCCTCCACCTACATCACTGAACTGCTCCACTTCTGTACTGTTCTCTCTGTGGCCTTCTTGAAACATCCTCTTGGTGTTTGTGGGGTTTTTCTCAGTTCATGTGTGCCTTATAAGAGTTTGTTTTTTAAAGACAATGACAATCAGTGAATTCCTTCTGTGATTGAATGAAATATGAGCACTATGTAAGTGTGTAAGTGTTAATAAAGATTTACATGTACCTGTTGAATTCTCTTCTCATTGTTTTTGTCCCTCCAATAACAGACAAACCTCTGTTTCTGAAGTGCCTTAGAGCAACGTCTTCCTCTGTAACTGAATGCTGAGGGTAAACATGTCTTTACTTCTGTGCCTGAAAACAACATCTCCCTGTAGAAAGTGAAGGCTGAGCTCACTCAGATCACTCAGTCAGATCAACTGAGCTTAGAAATAAACTGATTTGTTGATTTTACACTGCTGTGATTGCAGCTATTCCACAACTCTCTCTGTTAATGGTACACATGGCCACTGATTAAGTGGTCATTGATCAATGATCATTATTCTTTCGGATAGCGATTGAGATTGTGGATAGAAGTGGCAGAAATGGGCTTCCTCCAAAGAGTGGTTGGCCTCTGCCTTAGAGATAGGGTGAGCAGTTTGGCTATTGGAGGGGCTCAGGGTAGAGCTGCTGCTCCTTCACATCGAAAGAAATCAGTTGAGGTGGTTTGGGCATCTGACGAGGATGCTTCCTGGGTGAATTGTTCCATGCATGTCCCACAAGAAGGAATCGAATGGAACTGAAGAAATCACTTGGAAGAGTGACAAAGCATTTCTCCAATTGAATGCGTCCAGATAAACAGAATCAACCTTTTGTGACACTTTTATAATGTTCAACACGATTACTAACAGATAACACACCCAGTGCACTAAACTCACTGTGTGCAGGACTTTGTTTGGTGTTTACATAAACGGTAAATGGCCTGAATTTTATATAACGCTTTACTAGTCCCTATGGACCCCAAAGTGCTTTACACTATATTCAGTCATCCACCCATTCACACACTGGTGATGGCAAAGCAGACATACATTGTAGCCACAGCGGCCCTGGGGCGCACTGACAGAGGCAAAATGAAAACAAACTACAATCCTGCTCCTCACATACAAGGTCTTAAATAATCAGGCCCCATCTTATCTTAATGACCTTGTAGTACCATATCACCCTATTAGAGCACTTCGCTCTCGCTCTGCAGGCCTACTTGTTGTTCCCAGAGTATTTAAAAGTAGAATGGGAGGCAGAGCCTTCAGTTTTCAGGCCCCTCTTCTGTGGAACCAGCTTCCAGTTTGGATTCAGGAGACAGACACTATCTCTACTTTTAAGATTAGGCTTAAAACTTTCCTTTTTGCTAAAGCATATAGTTAGGGCTGGACCAGGTGACCCTGAATCCTCCCTTAGTTATGCTGCAATAGACGTAGGCTGCCGGGCAATGTTCCCTCTAATTTTTCATGTGTCTGAGCGAGTCGCAATATGGCGCCCCCCAGTGGCTGCAGCCAGACTCTTGGGGCCTCTTTTGGTCTCTGCAGGCATAATTAATCAATCACATGGATCATTTCTCAGAAAGGCTCAACAAGTACATCTTGGATGGAACTAAAGCAGGTAGCACTCAGAGGTTGTTTTCTTATCCTTCTGAACAAAGTGATGAACGTTTTGTTTTCATTTCCTCTTTCTCATAATTTTTAATGGAACTATTTTATTTGTAAATTCTATTTATTTTTTAATGAATACATTCTCTTCTGACCATAGTTGTTTTATTGCCTAATGAGATTTGACTAATCAATATAATAGTCCACTCTTGCGCGCTCTATCCTCGATGAGGACATGACCCTCACTGTCCAATCAAATTCTTTCCTCCCATTAAAGGTTTGTGATTGGACAGTAAATTTATAAAAGGTCATGTCAGCACATAGTGTCCATAGTTATAAATCCCACCACTCAGTTTTATTAACACATTCTCTCCATGACCCCAGTAAGCTACTGAAGGCTAACCCAGGCAAATATCCCAGAATGCATTTCGTCGAAAACGTAAGAGGCAGTTTCGGAGGGATGCACAGTTTAAAATATTCTTTCTGAACGTAGCTGTGTAAACTTCAAATATCTACTCGATTTATCAAGACATCACAGATTTGCAAAAGTGCTCTAACATTTTCCGAGATGTGGGACAGTCCACAGTGGGTTGAGAGTGTGGATCTGTGACCTGCGTGAGAATCAGCTTCCTAACGTTTGTCTGGAAGAAACACACAGACAGGAAGCAGCAACAAGTGTGAACATTTCACAGATAATGTGTAATCGGTTATTATCAGGTTGTCTTAAAAACTCCCATAAAACCTTCAGCTGATGCAAAATGCTGCAGTCGAGTCCTGACAGGGACTAGAAGGACAGAGCAGCTTCCTCCTATTCTGGCTTCTCCTCATCGGCTTCCTGTTAAATCCACAATTTAAAATCCTGCTCCTCACATAGAAGAACTTTAATCAGGCCTATCTTATTTCATTGACCTTAGAGTACCATATGTCCAAATCATGGTTCAACAGCAGCTAGGTGGATGTCAGCAGCTTACATGGTGGAGATAAATCCAGGGTTTGAGATTGTTTACAACTTAAACTCAGAGCCTTTTAACACAATTACTGACAAATAACACACTCAGAGAACTAAACACACTGTGTACAGGACTGTTTGGTGTTTGCAGAGATGAAAATGATGCAGCCTGCGGACCAGTTGAATCAGCTGATCCAGCCTCTTATCTGAGCTGCAGTCAGTCACACAAACAGGTTGAACAGGGTGTGTTCTGTGCAGCACCTGCATGTAAAACAGAAGCAAAGCTGTTCCTGTGAAATGAAACTGAAAGCCTCTCTGAGCGTCTCCCTGT
>NW_024584171.1:4236-21061 GCF_018398535.1 Haplochromis burtoni
AAAAAGAGCATGAGCTCCAGCCTTTGTTAGCAGGACAACAGGAAACATGAGACAACTTTCAGAGACAGTAACCAACTGTGGCCACAAGATGGCAGCAGCTGATCTGAGATCCTTTATTGGACAGGTTGCAACCCGTTCTGTCTCCCTTTGTTCATTGTTGCTTCGTCTGTGTTCCCACCCCCATGTCCTCATAGTCACAGAGTCATAGTGTGTGTCATAGTGCCCTCATATTATCACAGTATGTCATAGTTGTTCATAGGTTTCTTAGCTCTCCTGTCACCAGCCAAATAAAGGCTCGCTTTTGGTTTCAAGTTCCATCTCTCTGCCTATGTCTGTTCGTGGGTCGTCTACATACACTCCACAAGCGAGACAGGAGAGGAACCTGATAACAGCTGAACGTTCTTTTGTTCACACGGAAAATAGGTGTGAAAGGCAAAATTATAAATTGTTTCTAAAAATAATTAAATAAAGCTGTTTTATTAAATTAATATATACATAATGCAAATGTGCTCATAAATGAGTTGACTCTGTGTTTTCAGAGTTAACAGATTCATTCAGCGATATTGTCTGGATCTGAAATATTGCAGGTACACGCAGAGTGCAGAGGATTTTTACACATACACTGATAATTGTTTTCTATAAGTCTCTGGGTCAGGAAGTCCAAACATGATGTCCTGAACTGGGCCTTAGAATACGATGAAGGATAACATTAGATAATCAAGGCAGGATGTGTTTTTGTGTCCATGTGTTTCTGATTCCAGGAGGAGCAGATACCAGGTGAGGTCGGATGTGGACGGGGAGGATTCGCAGCAGACTGCCACGTTGGATTTGGGAGAAGATAATAATATTTTGTCATTGTCAAAGTATAAAAGCTGTACAGCCCATTTCAGGGTTAGGGTTTGGGTCAAAGTGAAACTAGAAATATTTAGAATAACAATGAGTTCACAGCGTGAGGAGGTCTGATGTTCCAACAGTGTTCAGGATGAGAATTATTACCTGCAACGCTCCAGTTTGACCTCATGGTGGCAGTGCCGTCTCACTGTTATAATGGCTACACTCAGACTACAGGAGAGAACAAGAGGCTGTACTAAAACTCTGATGTTTTATCGCGTGTTTATGACATCATGCTGACGTCAGCCTGATAATACCTGTTGATTCAACTTAACAGCCAAGGTTTCCAAGGTTCTTAAATGAACCACAAACTACAGGGTAAGAGTGAGCTGCTGAAAGTCAGATCTGTTCTTCAAAGCAGACTTTCAGCTTTATTACAAACTAAGAGTCGGATCAGCACAAATACTGACACAGAGATGGCTGCTGGCACTGCGCTGCTCTGCTGCACTTTGCTGTTTGTCCTTGTCTTCGTCTCTGCAGGTGAGATTGAACTAAACTGAGTTTCTCTCTGAGATAACAAGAAGTACAGGAGGATTATTTTCATCTGGATTCAGTTTGTCTGTGTGTGAAGGAGACACGAGGCTGGGTGGACACTTAACATCTGTAATCCAGCTGTGACAGAGACAAAGAAGTGTAATGTGTGTGTCAGTGTGATGTGTTGTAGTGTCAGGAGTCAGGATGCAGCTACAAAGCTTTTTGTTCAGTGTACACAAACAGCTGTAGCTCCATAAAGGCAGCATGCAGAGACTCACAGTGTCTTATAATGAGAGGCTGCTTTCTCTCACACATTATGTTCACTTATTATCAGCACATGTTGTTGTTCTGTGGAAGCTAACATCTTGTAGTTTCTGACACTTTGCATGTTTAGCATGAGGCTAAAATTCCCCCTCAGTGGGTCACTGGTGACCTGGTGGATGTTCAGAGGTTCATTAAATCCAACATGACTAAAAACTCAATGTCAAGGTGTTGTTTCCTCTTTCAGACCAGAAAACCATCACAGCTGAGTCTGGACAGGACGTCACTCTGACATGTCGAGCTCCAAACAACAACATTAGAGTAATAAAGTGGGAGAGATTTGACCTGGGAGATGATTATGTGCTTTTGTACCAGGATGGTCTCTCTGATTCAACACACCAGCATCCATCTTTTAAGAACCGGGTGGATCTGCAGGACAGACAGATGAAGGATGGAGACGTGTCTTTGATTCTGAAGGATGTGACGATTAATGATGCTGAAACATACGAGTGTCGTTTCTTCATGGAAGAAACTCGCTCATGGAAGTCCATCAGTAGCCTCAACCTGATTGTTACAGGTGAGTAGAGTTGAGTGTGTGTGTGATCAGAGGTGAAGCTGCTTCCTGGTTGTTGATGTTTGTTGTATGGATGAGCTGGTGGATGTCAGAGGTAGACAGATGTTTCTCCAGCTGTTGTCTTTGTGGCTGGTAGTCTAGAGTTGTAGAGCAGCATTGTTTGGTTAGAGCAGAAACAAAGACATTTATGAATCCGTCTCTTCTTCTCTTGCTCTCTAACTCGTCTGTAAACATGTGTGGGGAAACTCAATGTTAAAGCCTACAGCTGGAGGGGGAGGGGAGGGGTGAAGCTGGTGGTTGTGAGTCTGTGAAAGTGAATCACAGTCAACTACAGCCCCTTAAATTGCCTTATTACTCGATGCTGAGAAAGCATTTGAACGGGTGGAGTGGGATTATCTGTTTTATACTCTAAATAAATTTGGATTTGGCCCTAATTTCATTTCATGGATTAGTTACTTGACTCCTCACCTATGGCACGTGTTAGAACAAATTGTTATTCTCTTCTTATTTCCCACTTCTCCGTGGTACGAGACAAGGATTGTCCCTTATCCCCTCTTCTTTTTGCATTATCAATTGAACCATTGGCGATTAAACTGCGAGCTGACAGTTGCATTAAGGGCATCTTCAGAGCTGACCAGGAGCACAAAATATCCTTATATGCTGACGATCTCCTGCTGTATATGTCAGAGCCTTTATAACACTGAATAAGCATATCCCTGCATTTATTTGGAACGGCAAAAGTCCATGAATTCGTAAAGATTTCATGCATAGGACTAGGCCAATGGGTGGATTAGCCTTGCCAATGTTTCAGTCTTATTATTGGGCAGCAAATATTCGAAATATGCTGGATCAGTAATTTTACCACAGAGACTCCAGCTTGGCTCCAAATTGACTCATCCAATTGTGGCAAAATGTGCCTATCAGCTTTGTTGAGTTCAGCTCTCCCATTAGAACTGTACACCTATAAATGTAACCCTTTGTTGTATGACTCAAAAACACTTTTAATATTGTTGGCCCTTTTATTCTGAAATTGATTAATACGTCCCTTGCTACAGGCTGCGTCCCACTATGCTTCAAACAAGCTGTAGTTCAGCCTCTTCTTAAAAAACAAAACCTGGACCCAACTGTTCTGTCTAATTACAGGCCCATCTCAAAGCTCCCTTTTCTATCTAAAGTTTTGGAGAAAGTGGTCTATCTACAGTTGCAGGCACACCTCGATTCTAATATGATCTCAGAAAAATTTCAATCTGGTTTTAAATCATTACATAGCACTGAGACAGCACTTTTAAGGATTTTTAACGATATTCTCTTAACTATGGACTCTGGCAGCCCTGCTGCCCTTTTATTGTTGGACTTGTCAGCAGCTTTTGACACGGTTGATCACGACATCCTGTTATCACGGCTAGAATCGCATGCTGGCCTAAAAGGATCTGCCCTTCAGTGGTTTCGCTCCTACTTGACAGAAAGGTTCTTTTATGTCAATATGGGCCCCCACAACTCCAAATTAGCTCCTCTTAAATACGGCGTTCCTCAAGGCTCTATTTTGGGTCCCGCCCTCTTCGCACTCTATTTGTTGCCATTGGGCTCCATCTTCTCGCGGTACAGCATTTCATTTCATTGCTTTGCGGATGATCTACAGATTTATCTACCTTTAAAATCAGGATCAGATCAACCGCAGCTCTTATTACGCTGCCTTGACGACGTTAAACAGTGGTTATCATTAAATTTTTTACAGCTAAATGAAAACAAAACTGAGGTTGTCATTTTTGGCAATTTCAATCATATTGACAGCACGTTGGGTACCCTCTCCTCGTATTGTAAAACACATGTAAAAAACCTCGGAGTTTACATTGATGGTTCTTTTAAATTGAATAAGCAGGTGAGTGCAGTAGTTCAGTCCTGTTTTTTTCAGCTAAGACAGCTAGCCAGGATAAAGCCATACCTTCCGGCTGACGTCTTCGAGCGTATCATCCACCTTTTTCTTACTTGCAGATTGGACTACTGCAATTCATTGTATTATGGCCTAGATCATGCCACCATCCATCGCCTTCAGATGATTCAAAATGCTGCTGCTCGCCTGCTAACCGGTACCAAACGGAGAGAGCATATAACCCCAATTTTAGCCTCTTTACACTGGCTCCCTGTCCCCTACAGGATCCAATTTAAACTCTTACTTTTTGTTTTTAAGTCACTCAACGCCCGAGCCCCCCCCTACTTGTCAGAGCTCCTCTCTGCCTATGCTCCAGGAAAACCCACGAGATCTAGTTCAAAACTACTGTTGTCCATTCCACGGACTAACCTCAAATCTCGTGGTGATAGATCCTTCTCTGTGGCAGGTCCCAAACTTTGGAATAGTCTCCCCTTTAATATTAGATCTGCTCAAACTCTTGAGCAATTTAAATCTTTACTCAAGACACACTTTTATGCTCTGGCTTTTAACACATTATGACCCAAGCATTTTGGATTTATCTAAATTAATTAGTATTGTTTCAATTCCTTTATTTTATTGTTTCTATTGTTATTATTGTATTACATTGTTGTTTTTAATTTTATTGTTATTGTTAAGCACTTTGTGCAGCATAGGCTGTTGGAAATGTGCTATATAAATAATTTGACCTTGACCTTGACTCGCTCAGAATCTGGGTGCAATGTAAGGTTTGGGTTACACTTAATGTCAATTAAAGCACCTATCAGCTCAAATCATATGTTCCCACCCTCCATGATGGATTCTGGATTTTCAATGGACTTTCTGTCATTTTTGTTTTGTTTTGTTGGTGTTAAAACGATGCCACCTTAAAATGAAACGGAAAAATAAATATTGACATTAAGACAAGAAAAAGTTTTCACACTTACATCTTTTTTTTTCTTTTTTGCTTACAGTTTTTTTTTTCAGTTTCAGTTTGCTGGCACTGTTTTGGCGTCTGGGGGCACGATTGTTAATAACAAACACACAAATATTACATCTTTTGAATCTGTGATGACATGTGACAATATGATGAAGTTCACATGATGTAGCTTCTCTGCCAACAACACAAATGAAAGAATAAATAATTTAAACCAAAGTAATGAGCGACTGAGTTTATTGTTCAAATACAGAGACACTCTCACACTGACCTTTGTTGTTTGTTCTCTGTCCTTCATACAAACATTTGGTGCTTACACACTCTGTGAACACTGCGTTTAAAAAGTGTAGCTACTCGTGTTTGACCTTGTATGTATGTGTGTTTATGCTGTGGTTGTATTTTCCTGCTGCTCACACAGCAGAAAAGCCTGAAAACTCAATAACTGATCACTGATGTGAAGTCAGCGAGTACCGAGGTGAACTTTTCTTATCTTTGAGATCTATTGAAACAACTACAGTAAATCGTACTGCTGAGTGACAACAATAGCGTCATCTAAGGTTAGAGGGTTACCTAGGCAACCAGGGATGTGCATAACCATCTGTCAGCTACAAACTGATGCATGAACGATGGGATGAGTTCATACTTGGATGTAATTTTAGTGAAACAGCTGATCGAGGATTAGTGTTGTTGAGGTTTTGTGGTCCACAGCTCACACTCACATAATGAGGTCATATTTGATCTTATAAACAAAAACACTGATCCCAGGTCTGTAACACTGTTCATGGACACTGAGGGTAAACAACCCACACAGCTCACAAAGATAAAGAGAAAACTGAAATCAGATCTTGATGATTGAAAGATTCAGGTGTGAAAAACTTCATAAATATGTAATCTGAGCTCAAAATGATGTAACTACAGTCAGTGGAAACAAAACCATCAAAGTGAAAAATGTTCAAGTGTTGATTTCATTTGTTTGAAGAGTTAAAAGTAGTCGTGCACAACAAAATGTCTCAGTGAGCTGTGTCACACTCAAAGTCAGAGCTTTCTGTGTCAGAAAGAGGCTAAATCACCATGGTAACTGATGGTGAAAGATCACCTGGTCAGGAGCATTTCATGTTCAGAGTTTTGTTTTTAAATCAGCTGTTAGAGCCACGTTTTCACTGTGATGTTGATTCTCTGCTGGAGGAAATGTTTCATATGTGCAGCTTGTTAAACTGTAACTTATTGAAGCCACTGAGTGAAGCTAAACTGCACATCACACTGTTACAATGTACCTGTATTCATGTAGTGGAGACATTAGTGAAGTTATCAATGAGTAACGTCTCTGATTGGACTGGGTGGCGCTCACAGGGACCATTTTGTGTAGAAGAAAAGTCACATGGTACATGAAACGCTCCTTTTCATCTGAGCGTGCTCAGAGCCTGAAGCAGAGAAAGGTGATAATCACCACGGTGATACCTGCTGTCTCTGACTGCAGTTTCAGGTTTAGTTGAGCCAGCTAACACAAAGAAAGCCTGACTGTGTTGAAGTTGATTTGTAGTCACAGCCCTCTGGATGTTCCAGTTACTACAGAGCTGAAATGTAAAGACTGTTTTTAAAGATGAAACTCGTCATTGGAGGTGATTTTTTTCTTTATAGTGTGTCAGATAAAGTCTGACAGCTTTTCTTCAATTCATTTCATTTGATGTGTTTTCACAGATGAAACCAGTCAACAGTAAATCAGATGTTAACTCCACATAACCTTCATCTGTAAGCAGTAACCGCTTCCTGTTGTGTGTGTGTACTTGTGAAGCAGCACTGGATCAATGCATATAACTGATGTGCACATGTCCAACAGAAGAAGGTCGTCATCGTCTGTCCTGCTCCTTATTCTGTCATTATTGCTCCCAGAAATGTGTTATTATTTCAAACATGTGAAGCTGAACTCTGACACATAACATCAAACAGCTCAGCAACCAGTCACACATTCAAATGTAACGCAGCTCTTTGAGTGTTTGAACCTGCTGTTGTGTTGATTTTACTTCATTTTGTATTTTCTTTGTTTAATATTTTAATGTGTTTGATCTGAAACATTTAAGTGTGACAAACATACAAAAACCAGGAAGTAAACAAACTCTGTTTCCAAGGGCGTAGATTTGGTTTTGGCATTGGTGGGGACGGATGATTCAACCATCGAACCCTGCCCTGTTTCTTATTTTTTTTTGTCTTTGCTTCTTGATAAAAGGAGAAATATACTTGCCTACATATGCTATTCTACATGCTTTTAAACCATTTAAAATCACAATTCATAGTTTTATATGTGAATTATATAATGTTAAATTACTATTAAACAAATGACTGACTAAGTATTTTAGGCTTTAGTTTACTTCAGCCATATTCCATATAAATCAGGTATCATACAAAAATAAAAATAGCTTCAAATACAGTCATGACAATAAAAGAATATGACTTTAAGGACTTAACAACATTACTTCAGTTATACTACACCAACATCTCTGACACATTAGCACTAAGGGAACACTCCTCGTCTAAGATTACCACAAAGTAAAAGATCTCTCAGCAACATTATGCAACATTTTAGGCACTATTGCCCCGATCAAATCAGTGAGCTGAGATTTTCTATTCTAAACATGAACTACTGTTACAGCAACAGACATGGACTACTGGTGTCCCACACAACAACTCAATGTCCACTATGTGAAGCAGCCACACACATGCCTGCTCCTCTCGTTAACTGAGATAAACTGCTGGCATATTGGTTTTACATCTATACTGTCCAGTCTCTCCTGGTGGACACACAGCAGCATTGTTTAATCTCATTTGAGTCATTGTTGACCTTAGTCATGTTTTTAGTCTTCTGAGGGCACTGAAGCTTCTTTCAGCCTCAGTACGTGCGTTTTATCCTCAGATTACAATTATTATTATTCTGTGCTTGATGTGCCTCACCTTTGGCCCTGGCTCCTCCCCTCTGACTGCACTAGGACATATTGCTACCTGATAAAATAACACATTGATTTGTGCCATATAAAAGTGAGACGTGTCAATTTAGATTCAATTTACATCAGCAGCCTAACAATTGTCATGATAATAAATACTAGTTAATCTATAGCACCAAATCATCAGTCAGTCACCTGTGACCTCGCCTCTTCACCTCTGTCTGAGCTACAACATGGCAGAGCTGCCTCTGTCACCTGATAAATAACAGTGAGACATTCCAATACATGCAGTCACACATGTGCTTCAAATACAGTCATGAACCAACAAGTCATCATCCAATTTCACCTGTGATCTTGTGTCACCATTACTCTCTGAGCTTTGTGTTGGTTGGAATATTTGCAAAATCATGACTACCTCATGATATTTTGTCTCAAAAATTAACCCTATGAATATGTCAGTACCATTAGGATGAAATTATTGTGTCACCAACATTTTAACGTTAGACATATAATTCTAACAGCCTCTGTAAACTAATATCCTGGCTGCTCGAGGCTGCCGTTTTCTCTGACAGTTTCAATCAAAATTAGAAATGCTGCTCTGAGACTGAGAGAACTAATAGTGCTGCCTGTTGTGCAGTTAGTTTCCAAAACACGTTATTCATGGTTACATACAGTTTTAGACTGATGTGGGCCAAAGCCTAGCATAGCCTGTAACGTTATTATGACACATTTATGAGTGAACTTGGCTTTAAGTGACTTACAGGTTTCTTTGAAAAATACTTTCTTATATCCAGGTTCTTTTTGCTGCCGTCCTCCTCCAGCGCAGGCTTGCCGCTGCTAAAACTAAACAGAGCTCCCTGAAAGGCACAGCCAATCACATTGGCCATATTTGTCACATGACGTAGGACTCCAGTAGAGAACGTAATTTAACTCTTTCTGCACCGCTGGGTGAATGAGACGTTGACAGATCGTTTTTTTCGGGTTTGTTTTTGTTTACTCGCAGAGATCAAATTATTGGTGGGGACATGTCCCTTCCGTCCATGCCAAATCTACGCCTTTGGTTTGTTCAGTTCACCCAAAGATGAACTTGTTCCATTATTTCTTTGAATGTTTGAATTGTTTACTTTCTTAAAAAATGCTTGTGCTGAACAAACCTTAAGTAGTTTCCTTTGGACCTTTGTTAAAGCAGTTTGTAAGAAGTGTAAGAAGTAAGTCAGTAGGTTCCTTTGACCTACAGAGAAAGCAGATGGATTAACCAACTCACACTTTTTATCTTTACATGGATTTTTGTTCCATCCTGATGATCAGAAGAGTGTTTTGGGATTTAACAGATCTCTTAAGAACAACGGTAAGTGTTTGCTGTCTTTTTCTAAAACCACTTTCAGTCTTTTATATAAAAAGTTTCAGTTGTCATGGTTACAGTTCACTTTACCCTGTCATGCACGAATTTTGGCAACGTGAATTAGATTTTTTTCCTTAAGTATTTTTTTATTCATCTTTATCTTTATTTATATTAAAGATGAAATAAAAATACTTAAAAAAAAATCCTGATTGAGGTTGTCATAATTCATGCATGACAGGGTTAAATAACAATAATTACAATAAACACGCCATACATCTATGGTAACATTAAACCACCAGTGGTATGGAGTGACACAGCAGTGTCCAATGTAGTGGTTTATGTACAAGTATACCATCAACACTGACACAAATGCAAGAAAACAGCCTTTGAATAGCTGTCCACAGCTGTCCACAGCTGTCCACACTCTGCGTGAAAGAGTCAGCATCCACCCACAAAAACGTTTAAACAGAAAAACTGTTTCAAAAACGAGTGAGACTTCATTTAAAATGTAATTTCCTTTCTAGTGGATGTTAACCCTGTAAAGTCAGAAGTATGATATCATTGCTAGAAAATCCAACACATATAACGTCACCCTGACGCAACTTCGATACGAGACGTTAAATCGAAAGTGTTTTGAGTTTGAACGGACAGCTGAACGACAGATCCGTCCTAACCCTCAGTGACTTTTGATCTTTATTTAAACCTTAAATTTAATCTGATGTGTTCAGGTTTAAACTCAGGTTCAGTTATTGAGTGAAAACACCAACAGACTCAGACATTTAGAACAAACTAAGAGTCAGATCGAGCAGAAACAGAGAACACGGACATGTCTGCTGTAACTGCGTCACTCTGCTCCACGCTGATGTTTGTCCTGTTCGTCTCTGCAGGTGAGATTTAACTGATAGAAACTAAACTGAGTTTATTTCTGAGATAAAGAGTCTCAGTCTGGTTTACATGCTGATTATATTTCTCTAAGAAGTAGTTTATTACTCATTCAGTGTTGCGATCGACACAAAGCTGGGTGGAGTCTGTGTGTTGGTGCAGTTTGCAGCACAGACACAAAGAAGTGTAATGTGTGTGTCAGTGTGATGTGTTGTAGTGTCAGGAGTCAGGATGCAGCTACAAAGCTTCTTGTTCAGTGTATACAAACAGCTGTAGCTCCATAAAGGCAGCATGCAGAGACTCACAGTGTCTTATAATGAGAGGCTGCTTTCTCTCACACATGTTGTTCACTTATTATCAGCACATGTTGTTGTTTGTGGAACAGAGTTATTGCAGTTTTTTCTCATTAGTTTGAGTTTTTATTCCATTTGGACTTTTTGTGTTTAGTTCAGTTTAGTTTCCAGATGATTTTCTTCTTTTTCAGGTTTGATTATTTATTGCTTGAAGAGTTTTAATAGTTTTATTCTTTTTTCATTCTTACTGTTTGGAGGTTTGTGTCAGAGGCCAGATTCAGGAGCATCAGTACAGCTGTTACAATAAAAAGCAGTGACTCAGTCTGACAGACATCCAGAGTCTCAATGAACTCGTCCATCAACAACATTTTATCAAACTAACAGATTCTAAAACCAAAGATTTGTTTTTCAGATGATGTTTTTCATCCGTCTCAGTCTTTGCTCATGAACTTTGTCTCCAAACGTCTCATCCTGAGCTTCCCTCTGATGAACTCGTTCATAATCTCGTCCATTCTGCTCTCAATGAAAATCTGAACATGTTCAGCTCGGCCTCCTGTCTTTGTGTCAGAGTCTCCAAAGCAAACATGACAGCAGCTCACTGCCATCTTCAAACCTTCCCTTTCACTCTTGCTGCTGTCCTTCTGTCACAAATCAGCCCTGATGAAGATGCTCGGGATCAGGTGAGGAGGAGGAGAAGACTCGCTGTGGTGACGCCTGAAGGGACACAAGAAGAAACACAATCAAAGATCATCATCTAATAACAGAAGACAATCTTTTATTGTGTGTTTCTGATTGGCTGCTGTAGAAGTGAACAGTTGTACTTTGACCTTTAACCTCTCTGCTCTGTGTTGTTTCCTCTTTCAGACCAGAAAAACATCACAGCTGAGTCTGGACAGGACGTCACTCTGACATGTCGAGCTGCAAACAACAACATCATTATTTTAGAGTGGAGCAGAGCTGACCTGAGAGATGAATATGTGCTTTTGTACCGGGATGGGCGATGTGAACCAGACGACCAGCATCCATCTTTTAAGAACCGGGTGGATCTGCAGGACAGACAGATGAAGGATGGAGACGTGTCTTTGATTCTGAAGGATGTGACGATTAATGATGCTGGAACATACGAGTGTCGTGTCGTCCAGCGAGTGGGAGGACCTATGACTCTGATCAACAGCACCAACCTGAAGTTGTTCCTCCAGGTGAGTGAGTAGAGTTGAGTGTGTGTGTGATCAGAGGTGAAGCTGCTTCCTGGTTGTTGATGTTTGTTTCTAAAGATGTTGTTGATGAGACTTTGTAGAAAGCAGCTGGTCTGAGTGATGTGATCAGAGTGCAGTAGATAATGTCTGACAGCAGTTTGAAGAGGAAATGGATTCTGTTCTGTTCTTCACTCATCACCTACCTGACAGCTGACACCTCACACCTGTTTCTCACCTGCAGGTCAGACAGGAGGACAGAGGATGGAGGGAAGGAGGATGGATCTGTTGGACTGAAAGTTGGTCTGTCAGTTTCTCGTACTTCTTCTTCTTTGCTGTTGGTTTCCTGATCTACAGAGGATGTAAACTGAATCCTGCTAAACCTCATGAAGCAGAGGATCTTCAGCCTGAATGTGAGTCAGATGAACAAACACAAAGAAAGATAAATAAATGATGGTGAACATCCAGCAGACGCTGTAGAAAGCTGGATGTTCAGAGTCTGATGTTATTTCTCTGATGATCATCATGTTCAGACTCAGACCAACAGTGTGTGTCTGTGCTGTCTGTCAGTGACTCTGAACTACAGTTTATTCATCTTCAGGCTGTTCATGAGATTTACTGACACAAAGTCAAACTGTGTTACAAACACACATGAATTTCTGATCTCAGAGTCAGTGAGTGTTTTTGTGTTGGAGCTTCAGGTTCAGCTGTTTGTAAGAACTTGTTCTGTGAGAGATGAACAACACAGACCTGAGATCAGCTGCTACACACACTGAATGAAGTGACAACACAAACGCTGTGTGATGATCTGAGTGTAGATGAAGGTCTGTGGATTATAGACGATCAATAATCTGCCTGCTTGTGTTCAGGATCATCGATCAGTTACAAATGAACGAGCTTTGACTCAGTTTGGATGTAGAAATGTTGTCCAAGTCAAACTGAGCTCTTTCATGTTTCTATGAACTTTGTGTGTGTTGAATGCAGCAGACTGGAAGAAAAACAAAATTTCATATGTTATAGGCAGGGATAACTTAGCAGGTGGTGGTCGCCCATGACATCGGAAGGTCGGGGGTTCGAATCCACTGAACAGCTACTCTGAGGTACCCCTGAGCAAGGTACTCCCTACACACTGCTCCCAGGGCCTGATTGTGGCTGCCCACTGCTTCACTAGTGAATGGGTTAAATGCAGAAGAGTAATTTCTGCATTTAACCTATAGTTCAGGTTTTAGACTTAAAAACTGGAAATAAACAAAATATTTAAAGTCAATCATTCTGATCATAATTGTACTTTGACCTTTAACCTCTCTGCTCTGTGTTGTTTCCTCTTTCAGACCAGAAAAACATCACAGCTGAGTCTGGACAGGACGTCACTCTGACATGTCGAGCTCAAACAACAAATCATCAGTGTATAGAGTGGAGCAGAGCTGACCTGAGAGATGAATATGTGCTTTTGTACCGGGACGGTCACTTTGTTCCAGACAACCTGCATCCATCTTTTAAGAACCGGGTGGATCTGCAGGACAGACAGATGAAGGATGGAGACGTGTCTTTGATTCTGAAGGATGTGACGATTAATGATGCTGGAACATACGAGTGTCGTGTCTGCAAGGAAGAAACAGAATCACTGAAGTTCATCTTCAGAAGAATAAGAAACTGCAGGAAGAAAGCTAATCTGAAGACTGACCCCATCAGCATCATCACCTGAAAGTTGTTCCTCCAGGTGAGTGAGTAGAGTTGAGTGTGTGTGTGATCAGAGGTGAAGCTGCTTCCTGGTTGTTGATGTTTGTTTCTAAAGATGTTGTTGATGAGACTTTGTAGAAAGCAGCTGGTCTGAGTGATGTGATCAGAGTGCAGTAGATAATGTCTGACAGCAGTTTGAAGAGGAAATGGATTCTGTTCTGTTCTTCACTCATCCCACCTGACGCTGACACCTCACACATTAGTGCATGTACACAATTCACTTAAAATACAGCAGTTTTGTATTTTCTAATTCATTTTTATTTCCAATGCAGGTAAGCCAGGAGGACACACAGAGGATTGATCAGTCATTTCTCTGTTTTGCTTCTTGTTGTTGCTTACCCCCTCAACATCAAAATAAAGCACAGTGCAAATAAAGCACGGTGGTTAGCACTGTTGTCGCACAGCAAGAAGGTCCTGAGTTCAATTCCACCATCAGGGTCTTTCTGTGTGGAGTTTGCATGTTCTCCCCGTGTTTGCGTGGGTTCAATCTAAATTGCCCATAAGTGTGAGTGTGAATGGTTGTCTGTCTGTGTGTTAGCCCTGCGACAGACTGGCAAGTGTTTTTAATTCTTCAAAAGTTGACAGTGTGTCTTTTGTATGAATTCTGCTTGTGCTGTCTGTCAGTGACTCTGAACTACAGTTTATTCATCTTCAGGCTGTTCATGAGATTTACTGACACAAAGTCAAACTGTGTTACAAACACACATGAATTTCTGATCTCAGAGTCAGTGAGTGTTTTTGTGTTGGAGCTTCAGGTTCAGCTGTTTGTAAGAACTTGTTCTGTGAGAGATGAACAACACAGACCTGAGATCAGCTGCTACACACACTGAATGAAGTGACAACACAAACGCTGTGTGATGATCTGAGTGTAGATGAAGGTCTGTGGATTATAGACGATCAATAATCTGCCTGCTTGTGTTCAGGATCATCGATCAGTTACAAATGAACGAGCTTTGACTCAGTTTGGATGCAGAAATGTTGTCCAAGTCAAACTGAGCTCTTTCATGTTTCTATGAACTTTGTGTGTGTTGAATGCAGCAGACTGGAAGAAAAACAAAGTGTGTATAACAAACCTCTCTTTAACTGATGCTGCTTATTTTTACACTCAGTAGGTTTCATCATCTTTTCATTAAATACAGCTGAGAGTGTTTTACAGCTCACAGTGTTATGATTGTTATCAAACTGCAGATTTATGGAGCTGCACACTCAGATATTTCTGTCTGATCCTGATACTCTGATGTGTTATTGAACTTTTGTTACAGAACAACATAAATAATGTTCAGCTTCATATTTACATGTGTTCAGCATACGTTACCATGGTGATTTAACCAGGTTGGTGAGAGAGACGACTCTGACTGTTTGCCCGACACAGCTCACTAACACATTACTCTGGCTTAGTTTCTGACACTTTGCATGTTTAGCATGAGGCTAAAATTCCCCCTCAGTGGGTCACTGGTGACCTGCTGGATGTTCAGAGGTTCATTAAATCCAACATGACTAAAAACTCAAATGTCAAAGGAAATAAACAAAATATTTAAAGTCAATCATTCTGATCATATTGTACTTTGACCTTTAACCTCTCTGCTCTGTGTTGTTTCCTCTTTCAGACCCAGATAACATCACAGCTGAGTCTGGACAGGACGTCACTCTGACATGTCGAGCTCCACACAACAACATCATAGGTGTAAAATGGAGCAGAGCTGACCTGAGAGAAGAATATGTGCTTTTGTACCGTGACGGTCACTTTGTTCAGATGACCAGCATCCATCTTTTAAGAACCGGGTGGATCTGCAGGACAGACAGATGAAGGATGGAGACGTGTCTTTGATTCTGAAGGATGTGACGATTAATGATGCTGGAACATATACGAGTGTCGTGTCTTCATGGAAAAACACGCTCGTGGAAGATCATCAAAATCAGTCTGAGTGTTGTTGTTCCTCCAGGTGAGTGAGTAGAGTTGAGTGTGTGTGTGATCAGAGGTGAAGCTGCTTCCTGGTTGTTGATGTTTGTTTGTTGTATGGATGAGCTGGTGGATGTCAGAGGTAGACAGATGTTTCTCCAGCTGTTGTCTTTGTGGCTGGTAGTCTAGAGTTGTAGAGCAGCATTGTTTGGTTAGAGCAGAAACAAAGACATTTATGAATCTTCTTTCTTCTCTCATCAAGGTATAAACTCCAAAGATTGATTCTGTTCATCTGTACCATTTGAGTGGAGTAAAGGAGGTCATTTACTGAAAAGGGAAAGACCATCTCTGAATCGAGGAGGGGGCCTAAGGGTACATCTTTCCATCTTACAATGCTGTGATTGCAGCCATTCCCCAACTCTCTGTGAATGGTACTCATGGCCATTGATCAGTGGTTGTTGATCAATGGTCATGAGAATTTGCATAATTAAGATTAAGGAACTGACCTCCCAGCCCATTGTTCCTTCAGTGGGCTGGTTTCAGTCATTATGCAAATGTACTGTTTATAAGATTGGGGAAACCTGCAGTCAGCTGAGACTGAAGAAGTCACTTGGATGTGACGAAACGTTTCTCCCACAAAACGCTATCCAGATGAACAGAATCAACCTTTGGAGACATTTATGAATCCGTCTCTTCTTCTCTTGCTCTCTAACTCGTCTGTAAACATGTGTGGGGAAACTCAATGTTAAAGCCTACAGCTGGAGGGGGAGGGGAGGGGTGAAGCTGGTGGTTGTGAGTCTGTGAAAGTGAATCCTGCCGCTGCCATAGCTGCTGAAAACGTACTTAGTGCAGACACAAAACGTCCATCAGCTTCAAAGTGTGTCAGAAAAATGTCCACATGGTGACTGATGGATGAGAGAGGTCCCATTGTTGTTGTTGTGCACAAATCATTGAACAACACAAACACTTAGAGCTGCTTTCAGTGCTGCCTGTTTTGTTACTGCACACATTTCTGATGGTCCTACAGTCCAACGTAGCAAACGTCTCCCTGAAGCCTCTTCTTAGAGACCAAAGGTTGGATCAGAGCGAGCAGCTGAAAGGACACATCTATGAATGCAGTCAGAGACTTTCTCACAACCTCACACTTCAACCTCACAGAGGATGGATCTGTTGCACTGATTGTTGGTCTGTCAGTTTCTGCTCTGCTTCTTGTTGTTGTTGCTGTTGTTGGTTTTTTGATCTACAGAAAACATAAACAACAACAGAGAGAGGAAACAAACCAGCCTCCTGTTTAAGTGCAGCAGGTTTAAAATGTCTCAGAGGTTTTTCCAGCTTTGAGTCTGCTGCTGCTGTTCAGAGTTCTGGTTGTTGTCAGTGTTTAAACTCCTGCAGAAACAGATGAACTGAGCACAGACAGCAGGCCCACAGCACTGTAGGTTTATTTCAGTTTTATCTTTAATGGCTGCTTCTGTTTTTGCTGACAGCTCATCTCAGTG
>NW_024584171.1:21086-21990 GCF_018398535.1 Haplochromis burtoni
TGAGGACGTGGCGTTAGAGTGACGTTTGGTAGGTTGGACTGAGGATGCGCAGAAATAAGTGCGTCACAACAAATTTAAGGTTTAAATAAATCTGAATGTCCCTGAGGGTTAGAGCTGATCTGTTGTTCAGCTGCTCGTTTAAACTCAACACTTTGAAGATGCTTTGAAAGTCTGATATGTTCGACCAATATAATTTGAATTTTCTACCAATGATCTTTCAGGCTTTTCATGGTTAACATCCACTGAAAATGAAATTATATTTTAAATTTAGTTTCACTCGCTTTTGGAGTTTCTGTTCAAATATTTTTGTGGGTTGATGTTAACCAAACTTTAACCAAGAAAACTGAAACGTTTTACCTAAAGAACTGAAAATGATTTTAGAAAAAGGCAACAAACACTTACTGTTGTTCTTAACAGATCTGTTAAATCCTCAAACACTCTTCTGATCATCAGGATGGAAAAAAAATCCACATGAAGATAAAAACTGTGAGGCTGGTTTAATCGATCTCCTTTCTCTGTAGGTTCAAAAGGAACTACTTTAGGTGAGCTTTTTTTTTTTAAAGTGAGCGATTAAAAAAGAAAAAAAATGCTAAAAATGTGAATCTGTGGCTGAACTGACCTCTGTGCCAAACAGCTGAACCAACTGACTCTTGTTTCACTTTGCTGTCCTGTTTAACAGGTAAAACAAAGTGTCACAGTTATAGGAAATGAACCCGTTTCCAATGCAACAGGTAGACGTGTAGAGACGAGCTCCACTCTGTCTGGCAGTGAATTGAAATGAACTTGTCCTAATGAATAAAAAGTCAAAAGTCAGTTGTGTTGGAGCCGCAGAGAGCAAATCTCTGTTCTTTATGGAGAACCAGTGAGTCCTACTTCCTGTGTCTAGTTTTACTTCGTCTGTCTC
>NW_024584172.1:0-1012 GCF_018398535.1 Haplochromis burtoni
ATCCCATGGGGAATGGGAGCAAAAACAAAAGTGTTGCGTTTATATTTTTGTTCAGTGTATTATCACACCTGCTTCTGGACGATGGATTTTTAAGGTACTGGTAATGTATTGTACCATTTAAAATAAATATATATGTATAAAAAATGCAAAATCATACTTTTGTTGTATAAACATTGCCTTGGTTTGTCTTTAGGCAGTTGGGTTAACACTTGTATGCATATTTTTAACCAGTTTATCTGCCAGACATGTTTTTTTCCCTAATCTCAAGAATCACTGAGGTGTACATGTTTATTTTCACTGCAAAAATTAATACAAAGTCACAGAATATATGAAAAAATATAAAAAGAAAGACCAAAATGACCAAATTTTTGCCAATTAAATATGTTTAGGGATAATTTTAGTTAGAAATTGTGTTACATTAATCACTTAAATAAAGGGCTGTTATGTGTTAACATGTACTTTTATTTTAGAAGAAGGTCCAAACGCATCTATCTGAAGGCACAATAAACAGTTTACAAGCACTGACATTAAGAACAAAGTTAAAAACAGTCACAACACAAAGACATTCATTTGCATTTCCAGATAATTATCAAATAGATTAAATATTAAATTAAAACAACATCACACATAATTGTAAAAAACAAGTGAATATAACTTTCCAAATATAAACTTCAGATCTCTATATTGCATTTGTTTCCAATATTTTTACAGGACAACAGGCCGAGCTGAAGCGTCTGGATTCTGGTTGTTTCTTGCCGTCCTTAAAACTTCTGGTTAATGGAAGAAACATAAAACAAACTGAGTGCCGTGTATTATTCGTTGTGTTTCATATGTTAATAGAATGACTTTCTTATAGTAGTATTATACTATAAGAAAGTCATTCTATTTGGTTTATTATTTTACTCACAATCTTTTACCAGCAGCCATAAAGCTTGTTTACACGGGCAATGTCATTGGCGCTCATCTCGCTAGCATAGCCAAAGATAAGGTTAGCATTGGACTTGGCCACAAT
>NW_024584172.1:2220-4039 GCF_018398535.1 Haplochromis burtoni
ACTTGGGAATGCTTTACAAACATTCATAGATAAACTTACACACTTGCTTTACTTCTCTCTGGGATAACTTTCTCGGAGATGAAATGCCAGTTTGGGAGCACATAGCAAGGCTCCAAATGCTCAACCAGACCACCGACAGGTCTTGCACGCCACAGCCGCTCTATGACGTGATGCATAGGCTACTGCTCCGACGTGCAAAGGATATGAGCTGAGTTATGCCATGTCGCAAGTTTTGTGAGGTGCTTTTGTGATATTTAATGGATCGGATTATATTTTTTAATTTCTCTCAGATATCCGATCCAGTAATTTAGGTCAGTATCGGACTTAAATCCATTGCACCATAAATCCAAGTGTTTATAGAGTCCAACTTACCAGAGGAACAGCAGTCATCAAGAGCAAGACAAGGAAAACTGGAGTCATGATGATGGTCCTCTGTAGTTTAACTTCAAAGCTAAAACAGGTCAGAAAATGCAGTGAGATAAATAAGAGGTAAAAGCAGGTGTCTGATACTGGATGCAGCAAGTGTAATCTCTTTATAGGGAACCCAGAGAGGTGTGACTGTGACTCACATAATGTCAGCCATAGATCAGTAACTTTCAATAGTTTTCATATAAAAACAAAAGGCAATAAATACATATAAGAATACAAATACTTCCCTTAAACTCATTTATGATTTTATGATTCATGCTTCTGTCAATCATTAGGTGTATTAGATAAAGCATGTTTTTCCTTTGTAAACAGGACATTTCAAAGCAAGTTTACAGTTCTGAGCAGTAGGGCATGTACTGTATCTGTGTGATGGCAAACACATGGAAAGGAGCCGTGTGTGTGTGTGTGTGCATATAACGTAATGTAATAATGTAATCAGTGACAGTAGTATTTGTGTAAGCTTTTTTAATTTCTAAAAGTCAGTGTTTTTAATCATTCTGCAATGCAATGATCCTTCCCTCTGTATTATTCATAACATACTGCTGCTCACTCCTGCCCCCCCCGCCCCCCATGTACATGTGAGCAGTCACATTTCTATTTAAGATTTCTTTCTTTATACATGTGTGTATATATATTTATATATATTTAGTCTTTTAATGATTGTAATATTATTACTGTACTATACTGCTAAGAGACTTGTCTTCTGCTCGTCAAACACATTTCATTGCAATGTTGACCCTGTGTTAACTTGCATATGACAAATAAAACTGAAAATGAATATCAACAGTAACACAGCTGATCAAACAAGGTAACATACAAAAATATTTCAAGTTACTGTTTTTGAAGTTTTCCTATATATTGTGTGTATAAAGAGTTAAATAAGGCTCAGAGGAAGGATCCCTGTGGATTTCATTGATTTTATGATTCATGCTTCTGTCAATCATTAGGTGTATTAGATAAAGCATGTTTTTCCTTTGTAAACAGGACATTTCAAAGCAAGTTTACAGTTCTGAGCAGTAGGGCGTGTACTGTATCTGTGTGATGGCAAACACATGGAAAGGAGCCGTGTGTGTGTGTGTGTGCATATAACGTAATGTAATAATGTAATCAGTGACAGTAGTATTTGTGTAAGCTTTTTTAATTTCTAAAAGTCAGTGTTTTTAATCATTCTGCAATGCAATGATCCTTCCCTCTGTATTATTCATAACATACTGCTGCTCACTCCTGCCCCCCCCCCCCCCATGTACATGTCAGCAGTCACATTTCTATTTGAGATTTCTTTCTTTATACATGTGTGTATATATATTTATATATATTTAGTCTTTTAATAATTGTAATATTATTACTGTACTATACTGCTAAGAGACTTGTCTTCTGCTCGTCAAACACA
>NW_024584172.1:5136-9799 GCF_018398535.1 Haplochromis burtoni
GTCAAACACATTTCATTGCAATATTGACCCTGTGTTAACTTGCATATGACAAATAAAACTGAAAATGAATATCAACAGTAACACAGCTGATCAAACAAGGTAACATACAAAAATATTTCAAGTTACTGTTTTTGAAGTTTTCCTATATATTGTGTGTATAAAGAGTTAAATAAGGCTCAGAGGAAGGATCCCTGTGGAGGTTATAATCATATGGTGTGGATTTGAACACAGAGGGAAGGATATATTCAAAGTGTACTGCTGACACAAAGGAGTTTCCTAACAGCTGACACTCAGTTTGAACCAAGCAGTGTTATATTATTATTATTACAATATGATTTTAATTAGCTGACCCATGAAGGTTAAGTGATAGTGATCAATTAGGACAACATGAGTCAAGTCAAAGTAAACTTTGTTGCCATCTCTGTTATAGACAGTACACAGTACACAGTATATAGAGAGAGGAGAAAACGAGGTTACATCAGTGCAAAAACCAAACAATAAATATAAGAAGAGTACAAAATAAATATACACTTTAAGACTACGGCAAAAGGATCAATAATTATTTACATTTTCAATTTACAGTTTGAATTATTTAAAGTGACCTTGAATTCTGGGATCAGTGTTTTAAATAAGAGGGGCCATCATCAATTCTCCTGCCATTAATCCTGGCATTTATGATGAGGTCAAATTTTCAAACAGATGTTCATTAAAAAACAGTCTGTTTTTCACCAGTTGCAGGGATTCTGCCTATCCACTCCTTGACACTGTTTGTTGATAATAGTGATTATAAAGAGGTATTGGTGTATGTGACTTGGTCCTTTCCTGCTAAGTTAGGGCACATGAGAGATAAAAGCTTGGCAAGTGAATGGCTTTGCTATATTACACTGGAGTTCCATGGTACAGAGCCAGATTGCACGTGATATATTATGTGTAATTCTTTTATGCATCCTGTGATGGTCATGACACCAGGCCTGCATCCTGTCAGTGAGATCTGTCCTGCATGGTGAATTGCACGCAGTAGTGAGGGGAGAAAATGGGAGACTGGTCACTGAAAAAGATGGAGTGTTGTGGGCTCAGCAGTGTGCTCGGCGTGCTGAGCTTAGAGCTGTCATTGAGGCCCTGAAATTGGGGAAAGGGAAAAGAGTGAACATCTACACAGACTCAGCATATGTGTTTGGGGCTGCACATGTGGAACTGTGCCAGTGGAAACGGGCTGGATTTCGAACTTCAGCACAACAGCCCATCAAGCATGAAAAGGAAATGAAAAAGCTGAAAGCTCTTGTTGAGGAATATATTTTTTTTTTCTTAGTGCTTATTTTCTGATTATATTGTTTTATGTATTTAAATAATAAAGGCCTGTATAAAGGAAGGCCAGCTTTGACTCACAAACAAACAGCTCAGCCAGACTAGAACTGTGCAGAACAGGAAGTCTTGCATAGAGCTGCAGAGGCAGTATATTAAGAACAGGAAACAGATGCAGACAGAAAAAGCAGAACTAGACACACACACACACACACATGAAGTAAGGACAGAGGCAAAAGAAGTTGTTGTGATCGAAAACTGTGTGACGTGTAAGTTGTGCCAAAAATAACATGAGGAGCTAGGGTGCAGACGTTTTTGCAGCTATAGGGCAGACATGTAGTATTGAAATAGATCAAGTGATGATTTAGTAGGGGAGGAGCGAGCGGATTATAACATAGGCGATATGCTTGTAATGCTTTAGATCTGCAAATGCTTACCACCGTGCGGATCTCTCTTCCAGAAGCCGTTTGAATAAAATGATTATAAATATTTTGACCACTCTGAGTCTGAATTTTCTCTGTCCAGTAAAAGAATAAAAAGAATTGGGTCCAATATTTGGTGCCGAAAACCCAGGATTCTTTTACAGCTGAGAGGACAATTCAGCCTAAGGTGGGATCGTGAAATGAGGCGAACAGAGGACCGGTCCAATAGAATTTGAAGGTAAGCACCACCTGTTAAATCAAAGTGTGCATATTGGATGAATTCCAAATTATCTGTTCGCTCAGTTAACGATCTTCACTGTTAAATTGGCTCAGTAGTTCTGAATTGGAAAACTAAACTAAATTATAAAGTCTGTTTGATTTCTGGTGAATGCACGTGAATGCACGTGGTGATATTGTGTAATTTGTGAGAAGAAAAGTAAAAGTCTGGAGAAATATGTGATGAATGTTTATTGCTGTACATATATGGGTGAACTTTAAAGTTGATGTGTTGAGTGTATTGTCAAGTTTATTTCATCAGCCAAGAGAAAGGAAACTGAGATAGGTAATTGGGAACAGTTTTATGGGTATCAAGTCCCAGTGGTCAGAGTGCTAGGCCCGGCCATCAATCAAAAACTGGTGATTCAAGCCCTTCTGTGATACGGTTTGAGTCTTCAGTGATGGTTCTAGATTCATCTGAATAAATTCATTAGAACTGGGGTCGGCGTACCCCTAGAAGCGCGAATTCTGTTCCAGTCTTGGAATCCTCACTTCCTAGCAGACATGTTAGGTGGACCGGCGTCGTCCGGGGTTTCTAGGTTGGCTAAAACCTTACCGACTCGGGACCGGTAAAATAGCCAGTGGCTGCATCATTGAGTTAGTCCACTTAGAGGGGTTAAAGTATTTTCTCCTTGGGTTGTTGGACAATAACCAGTGTGTGTAGTCCACTTAGAGGGGTTAAAAGTCCTCTCGATTCGCACTTAGTGGTCAGTAGAGCGAGGCTCGGGCATCGGTCAAAACGGGCGGTTCGAGTCCCCCATGGTGCTTCTAATGTTTTCTAAGGATGAAAGGTTAAATGGTTAAAAGTCAACTGAGGTGTTAAATTCCTTCTTTGGCGCTTGTGGCTTTGTTGTAGTGTGGATAAATGTGATCTGTGTTGTGAGATATCTTGAAGCTCAGATGAATCATAGGGGTGATTGAGTAATAAAAGTTGAGAAAAGTTGTGAAACTGATGAAATACAGGGCAATGAGGGGTGGGTGTGTGTATGTGTAAGAAGCACTGGGTGAGTGTGTGTGTCTGTGACAGGAAGTGAAAGTGTCTGCATGCAGTTTGAAGGAGAGTGGCTGTGTGTGCAACGAGTGAGAAATAGAGATGTTTCAAAGTAAAAACAGAGGGATCAGAATGAACGTGTTAATAAGTAGTGATAAAAATGATATTAAATAAATGTCTTAGTGTGTTAATACAGGTGCCCATGGACATGGCTCAACCTCCTCGATGAGTACAGCGGCAAAATGATAGGTTAACTTAATTGGAACGACAAACAGGCCAGGTTTTGGCTAAAAATTTCACAGTTTCACCTCTCATACTGTGCTTATCCTGAGAAGAAGAAGAAGACTTTGACCACTCTGAGTCTGCATTTTCTCTGTCCAGTAAAAGCATAAAAAGAACTGGGTCCAATACTCTAAAAGGACCTTTAGAGGTGGCAATCATCAAATGCAAAGGTCACCATAATTCAGACACATGGGTAGTGAGAGGAAACAGAGTAGCCGATGACGCGGCGAAGAAGGCGGCTGGATACACGGGAGTGAAATAGATGGTGAGTATGGGTATGGAGTATGAGGAAAATCCTGGATTGGAGAAGAAGGACATCATCAAAGAGCAGGAGAAGGCCCCGCTGGAAGAGAAATCAGTGTGGAGAGAAAGGGGGGCCAGAAAAGTGGAGGAAATACGGAGAGGACCCAATGGGAGACCGGTTCTAACGGCGGGTCTGGCAGAGAGGTAGATCGGAGAGGCTCATGGCCTAGGACATGTGGGGGTGGCACAGATGGAGAGGAATCTCTGTCATTGGTGGCACCCATATTTGAAGGACATGGTGCGGGAGCATGTGAGGACTTACCTGATCTGTGGACAGTACAACTCTAAGGCAACAGTGAAGCCGGAGATGGGTAAGTTTCCCCTGCTCCAAATACCCAGGCAGGAGATTGTAATTGATTACACGGACATAGCTGTGTCCATAAAGGGGTTCAGATATCTGCTGGTTTATGTAGATAGTCTGACGGGGTGGCCAGAAGCATGGCCGGCGAGGAGAGAAGACAGTAAGACGGTGATTAAGTGTTTGGTGAACCATTACATTCCTTGGCATGGTTTCCTGAAAGAATTAGATCAGATAATGGGACTCATTTTAAAAGTAGACATCTTCAGGAGGTGAAAACTGTACTCTCGGTGTCCCAGTGGACCTTTGCCTCTTTGGATTGGCTACGCAGATGCATACGACAACCTTGCTGTTCCTCCTCACGTCGTTCTCTCTGTCCTTGCCTATAAAATGCTTCATACTCTTCAGGTTCTTCAGTCTCGCTGAAATCCAGTCGATTTTTAGGTTTCTCATGATTCTCATCTTCTTTCACTGCAGCTGTTACACAACCACCCCACGAATCATCATCCCACTCTCTATCTTTTACTCTCATTTTTCGCGCCATCGCTGGAGTAAACTCCGGACACTTCTCCTGACTCCCTCGCTCCGGATCTCCCTCTATTTTCTTTACCAGTTTCTTAGGGGCCGGGAGCACAGCCGGGGTACCTCCTGTCCCTTTCGAAATTCTGTACCCAACTCGAATACTTGAATACGTCCAGGCTCTCTTCCCTTTCCTGCACTGGACTGCGCCCTCTGTCTGCCTTCTGTGTCAGAGCTGGAGTGGGTAGTTCTTGAAACAGAATCGGTTTT
>NW_024584172.1:10362-11693 GCF_018398535.1 Haplochromis burtoni
TCTATCTTTTACTCTCATTTTTCGCGCCATCGCTGGAGTAAACTCCGGACACTTCTCCTGACTCCCTCGCTCCGGATCTCCCTCTATTTTCTTTACCAGTTTCTTAGGGGCCGGGAGCACAGCCGGGGTACCCCCTGTCCCTTTCGAAATTCTGTACCCAACTCGAATACTTGAATACGTCCAGGCTCTCTTCCCTTTCCTGCACTGGACTGCGCCCTCTGTCTGCCTTCTGTGTCAGAGCTGGAGTGGGTAGTTCTTGAAACAGAATCGGTTCTTCACCCTCTTCACTTACCTCTCCCTGCGAGGCCTCCTTGGGGCCCCCTCCTGTGGCCATTCCCACTGTGGCTTTGTCCGGGCGAAGAGTCAAAGTTGATGGTCCCCGAGTTGAGCCTCACCACTGTGTCGTCCTCTTTCTCCATACTTCCGTCCATAACCACGAAAGTTGGGAAATTTCCTGAACACAATGGTAGGGCCGGGAGACGGTGGAGACGGGAGACCGTGCTTACCTTTTTCCTCCACTGGCTCCCTCATCCAATGCTCCACCCCCTGGCAACAAATTCCCCATCTCATTAGGTTGGCTCTTCTCTCCTCCTCCTCAAATTGTTTCCTAAATCCCCTTTTCCTCCATGTATTCCCTCCTTCCATCTCCTTTCTCAATTTCTTTACCTTTTCTTCAGAAACTTGTGCAGCTTCTAGCAGTACTTTGGCTAGCGGGCGGCACATATTATCTGTCACCCCTTGCTCATCACATATTTCTTTAATTTCTCTTCATTGGACTGCCCGCTCCTCCTCCTTCTGTCAGTCTGCTTCACTGTGTGCAAAATGGTGACTGGCACCCGACAGTGTTATTACTGGGCAACCTATTCTAGTCTAAACAACAGCATTTCAGTAAGTTTCCACTACAAGATGATTCTCTCTTATCTACTGCAATACAGGCAAACACGGGTGAGAGTCTACGACTGAAGGACATCTATTCTAATGCCTTTATTATTCAGGGCTGTGTCCAATTAACACTACTTCTATATGATTATATAGCAGTTTTGATTAATATGAGGTTAATATAAGGCACAGTAATAAAACACTCCATTCCAACACTGTGCATGTATGAACACAGACTGTATATACAGACGAAGATGGGCTGTAAGCAGAAAATAAAGGTAACCACCATGACGCCACATACTTTGTATTTGAAATGTTAAAAGTTGACATCTTGGCTGCTGCCATGCTGCCATGGCTGTATTTGGATAAGGAGAAGGAAGGCCACCAGCAGCTGGCATAGTTACCGAGGGGCATTTATATCTACTAATGCTAATATTGCTGGCAGATAATTA
>NW_024584172.1:12436-13848 GCF_018398535.1 Haplochromis burtoni
TCAGGTAATTTCAGAGTACATTCAGCAGAGAGGTTCATTTCAAGTTAGCGAAGATGAGGCCTTGTAGCAGGACAGCTTTTCATCTATGAAAGCTGAAACTCACACAAAATAAAAATTATAAGATAAACATGAAAACTAAAATAAAAAGCATATGTGAATGACCACTGCAGACCCGGAGACATTTTCGTGCTTTGCTGCATCTTTATTAACCACTCTTCGGACAGACGGTTGCTGTACACTCACAACGGGCTGGAGCTCTGCTGCTGCCAGCCACAAATATTAACAACAACCCCAATCACAGGACCCAGTGCAACACTTAGGTTGGCAGGCATGATTGCGGATGCCGTGCAGGTGCGCCCGCCTTCCCTGCACAGCACCACAGGCCCCGCCCCGCCACAGCATAATATCTAATCAAAACAATGTTTTCTGTTATAAATCAAACTGAAACATGTAATAAGGTACATTAGATACATACACAGTGTGGACCAAAAACAGGACTCTGGAGACGAGACATGAACTTAGAGAATAGCTTTAATGCTGAAGTCAATTCAAAAACATTACTATACGCAAACTGAGGTAAAGCAGGAGCCAAGAGCTGACTACTCTATGAATCAAAGAAGGAACACCGAACACAACACAGGGTAACAAGAGGATGAACACAGCTGACAACAACCAACTGAGACAAGACAGAGGAAGTAAAACTAAAGACAGCGGACATGAGACAAAGACTAGCAAAATAAATAGGAAACATAAACACTGAGACAGGGACTGAGCTGTACAAACTGGACTCAGACCACAAGGAAAACAAACATGGAGACATGACTGACCGAGCAAAACAGGCCACAGCGGGACTACACAAGGACATAATAGGGGAAACCGATGGGGATCACCAAAGGAAGAAAGAAACCTATGATAAACAAATGCTTTGCGAGGTCAGATGACTTTCTTTCATTGCATCACTTCAGATTGCATTGAGCATACCCCCTCTCCACCTTAACCCCCTCTCCACACAGGCCTTCCCACTGCCCAGAGACTAAAGTCAGAGAAGCAAAACTAATACAAGACATCAAACAACTCATTATCAGAAAAGCTATATAAAGTAAAACTTTAACTCCTTTTCTCTTTGCAACAAGGAAGTGTTGTGTATTTACTGTATGTTTGTGCTGGGAACAATAAAAGGCAGATGAGTAATTTACTTTTTTCCTTATCACACTGGAGTTTTGTGCCCCAAAGCCTTAATCAAGCTGATTGTAAACAGAAACCACATCCTAGATTATCACATTGTTTCTTTTCTTTGGAAATGGAAATGATGATATAAAAAAACTATAAGGTAAATGTAGAAAAAAAACAGATTTATTTATGACTTATTTATTTGTACATCAACATAGAAAATTCTAAATCCAATGACTAAG
>NW_024584172.1:15748-16870 GCF_018398535.1 Haplochromis burtoni
TTTTTTTAAGACTCGAAAGGACTTGAAATTCAAAATTTCAGACTTGTGACTTGACTCTGACTTTTACACCAGTGACTTGAGACTCGACTCTGACTTGCCTGACATTACTTGAGACTTGACTTGAGACTTGAGGATAAAGACTTGAGACTTACTTGAGACTTGCAAAACAATGACTTGGTCCCACCTCTGGGACGCGGTATGAAAAGGGAAAAAAAAAACAACGCTTGGACACTGCTAGCACAGGCGCCTACACAAACGCAAAGCAGGAGATGAAGCATAGCTGAATATGTTTCCAAACCAACCTCATTCTAAGCCAAAGACTAGAAAATATGGTGAAGCATATCTTCCCTTTGGTTTCACCTGCACAAGTGCCAAGGTAGGTCTCCCCTGCAGAATTAGTTTCCCCTGCGTTGGGAGCAGCGCTGGGCTGTTCAAATCACGGACAAACAGTATCCCACATTTTTGATTTTTAATTCACAAACACTTGCTGTAATGACTAACTACTCCTGACATGTTAGAGATGTTAGCTCTTTATACAGTAAAGTTACAGTGTGTTAATAATATCAGGCTGATCATGCCACGATTCGTTCCCCCTGTCTACACCACGGACAAAACAGTATTTTGTGTCTATCTGCTATTTTGCAATTCATCTCATGTGAGCAATAACATGGGTCACAGCGTGTTCGATTCGAAACGCCGTTTACGTGTGGACGAAAGGCCCGAACGCATAGAAACAGCTGGTGTAGGTGTTACAGCTACTGTGCTGGTTTGTATCATGTCCATCTGATATACTCCAATTTGTGCATGTAAATGGAGAGTCCTCTTCACACACTGATGTCAATTATGGTGTTCCACAGGGTTCAGTGCTAGGACCAATTCTGTTTACATTATACATGCTTCCCTTAGGCAGCATCATTAGAAGTATACATTTTCACTGCTATGCAGATGACACCCAGCTCTATCTATCTATGAAGCCAGATAACACACAGATAACAATTAGTTAACTGGCTCCTTTCGATGTGGAGCAGCAGCTGCTCTACTCTGAGCCCCTCCCGAATGGCCGAACTTCTCACCCTATCTCTAAGGGAGAGGCCAGCCACCCTTCGGAGGAAGCTCATTTCT
>NW_024584172.1:18384-19396 GCF_018398535.1 Haplochromis burtoni
TTGGTTGTGTCCCAGAATGGGTTCACCTGAAACCTTGGCTGATTGTGACCTGTGATCACCTTGGCTCGTGTGATTAGGTGGAGGATCATTAGGGGGTCCATGTCCCTTTTGGTGGGACACTCCCACAGGGCTTAAATCTGGGACTCTCCAGCAGCTGCTCTTAGAACTGAAGAAGCTTCTCGGATGAAACGTCTTTAAGCAACTTAAAGAAGTCCAGACGCTTTTCTTTCCAAGCTCCTTAGACTGCAATGACCTGGATGACTGAGAACCTTTACAGAGAATCCAGTTTTATCATTTGCCAATCCAATCCAGTACAATAATCCAAAAAACAACACAGGAAGAAAACTCCAAGCTTTTTCCATTTAATCGATGAAGTGAATCCTAAACAAACTGTGCACTGCTGCATGAGAAAAACGGTCCTCAGCCTGGAGCAGCAACCGCAGAAACAAACAGGTGATTGGACCTGATGGGGGTGGAGATGTTCTTGGTGCAGAAGTTAACAGAAAGGCTAAACCCCAGTAAGTAATTGGGGTAATTGGAGGTGGATGCATTAAAGGCTTGGCACAGTATTACAAGCAAGAAAATGCAACATTCTTGTTTCTAGGTTCTAGATTTCAGGCAATCATTGACCTTAGAAGCTTTTCAACTATTAAAAATAATCCTTATATTTAAACTAATTACATTTACACACAGAGGACCATGTATAAAAATCTGTTTAATTCCTAAATGGTTCAAAGATTTTTGTTAAACCCTTTGAATTAGAGCTAACTTTACAACACTAGTAACATGAAGTGCAGTGAGACCGGTCCAACCATTGGACATACATAATGAGTGCTGTGAAATTTTGGCTGCATGTATAATTGACTTTCTAAGGACCAAAGGAAAATTTCAGTTTCACAAAAGTGCTTGCCAGTGTTGGGACTAACGCGTTATTAAGTAACGTGTTACAGTAACTACGTTCTTATTGTGGTAACGAGCACAGTAACTAGTTATTATGCCAAAATCAGGAACG
>NW_024584172.1:20990-21948 GCF_018398535.1 Haplochromis burtoni
TAACTAAGTTACTAATTTAAAGTAACTTACCCAACACTGGTGCTTGCTTATAATCCCATTATAAGAAAAACTGTAACATTCAGAGGGCGTTACTTGTTTAGACCTCACCAGTAACATCGTGTTTGTCTGCTGTTGAACAGACAGGTACCATCTTCAGCACTGTGTTCATACCTGAGAGAACAGAAAGTCCTGTGCTGACATAATGACACCAAGAAATTTTTTCTGAACAGGGAAGTGATAACACTTGCATGCAGCCATTCTGTAAAGTTACATTGATTTACAATAAGCACAAGACATGTGTGAAACATTCATGGTTGAACACCAGCTGGCTTCATCAAACAACATGAGAAATATGCTGTCAAACTAAAAAAACCAACCAGATACAACATCCTTCACACACCCCTGAAAGAAATTCTGCACTCAAACAAGCTATAGCCAGTTTGTTCATTTATTTCTTTTTACTTGCACTAACTTAGCACAAAGTATTATAATGTCACAAAGAAATCTAAAGTAATAACAAAATCAAATATAATAGTAATAAATAAAATGAGAATATCGAGGAAATAGAAAAAATGTGCTCTATTTATTTAACTCTTAACAGTTGAGTTAATGATTAAAGAGTAATTTTATATTTCCAAAAAAAGAGTATTTTTAGCAAATATGTAATGCAACAATATAAAGAAAGAATATTTTTAGCTTAGTCAATGCGTCAACTGTAAGGAATACAAATTGGTGCCCATTTAAACTGATGTGTTAATGAAAATACCTTCTAATGAAAACTCCATTAATAAACAGAGAGGAAATTAGAGAGGTATAGTTGATGAAGGCTAAAAGACTGTAGCAGTGACGTCAAGCGGCCTACTTCCTATAACACACAAAGTTTCGTCTCTCTGCACAGTCTCTGGTCTCTATACTGTGCGTGCTGGTCTTTATTAAGACTCCACAGCGCTGCACTGTA
>NW_024584173.1:0-11309 GCF_018398535.1 Haplochromis burtoni
CTTAGTTCATTTAAACACACAGTTGCTCCGCCTGACATTTTTGGCTTTTAGATCAAAACATCAAAGAATTTATTTTATTTGAATGAACTGAAAATAGATTCAAACTAAAAGCTTTTAGAGAATAAACTCCTACATGACCTCTGACCTTTGACCTGTATCTACAGCACTGACCTCTGATTTTCAGCTCCACTTGTTTCTTCAGCAGGATGTTTCCTTCCCTGCTGTAGACGGTGCAGGTGTAGGTCTTTGTTTCTTTGGGGTATTTCAGAGTCAGACTGAGGTCTCCAGTTCTCAGCAGGTCTTCATTCATCACCGTTCGGTATTTGTAAATCTGGTGCTGTTTGTGAGGCTGGTCAGAGCCGTTCTCATAGACGTGGACCTTCCCATATCTATTCTTCCACTCCACTTTAGCATCTTCAGGAAGGTGACGTGTGGTTTTGCAGGGCAGATGGACAGACTCCACCCCAGATGCCACCTCCACCTGGGGGACTGAGAGGACAAAGCACAAAATGAGCTTGTGAAGCCTACAGCTGGATTTGAAAAAGTCTATTCAATAGAAAATCAACAATCACAGTTGGATTCAAAGGCTTGAGCTCTGTGTGACATGGATGCCTTTAAGTATCTTCAATGGGATTCAAATATGAAGGAAACATGAAGGTGGGGGATTAGAAAAACTGCTGCTTCAACTTTGAAAATTCAGCCAACCAAGTAATTTCTCAGAGATGTTAATGTGAAAGTGCTGCTAAGCCTCCACCTGAAAATTGACCGGTTTGTTTTAACTGTTCTTAAATGAACACAAAAACCATTTTTCACCACCAAATTTTTATTCAGCATTCTTTAGCTGTGAACAATGTGTCAAAGTAGTGTTTAACGTGAATTCATAAAATTAGACATAAAATAACTTCAGTGAAAATACAACTAGGCACTGAAAATGTATTACAAAATTAACGCGTTATTGAAGCATGGAACACACAACACAAGCACTCTAGTTTTCCACTCCAACTTTATTCACCTCCATACATCAACTGAGCAAACCCAATAGAACCCCTCCTCCAAGCTTAGGTGTGAGTGGAGCTCTCTAGTGGGTCGCCACATATGCCCCCCCCCAAACAAACCATCCACTAGTTCAGAACCCGGAGCTTAATCAAACCTCCAGAACAGCTGAAACGGGGAGTCGTAGAACTGGCTGTGGGCACCAAATTGATTTTGGAAAAAATCGAGGTCCCAGCGAGATGGGCGGAAAAATCCTGGATGTGGGGAATCAGGTAACGTTTGTTCTCTGTAATGGTATTTAAACGCCGAAAATCTCCGCATGTCCGCCACCAACCGTCCGATTTTGGCACCATGTGTAGCGGAGAGGCCCAGGCACTGTTTGAGCGCTGCACAATGCCCAGGTGCTCCATGGCCGCGAACTCATCCCGGGCAACGGACAGTTTTGCGGGGTCAAGGCGACGCGCGCGTGCGAACACCGGGGGCCCGACCGTGAGGATATAATGCTCAACTCCGTGTTTCGCTGCTAGGCTGGAGAAATTAGGAGTTAACAGTGACAAAAACTCTAACAGCAAACGCTGAAACATGTGCGCGGAGGCCACTAAATTGGCCCGGATGAGGGGGTCGGCAGCCCAGGTGAAACAGGGTAGTGAAAAGAACGACAGAGCGTCAATCAAACATCTGTGAGAAACATCAACTAACAGCCCGTGGGCACAAAGAAAATCGGCGCCTAAGATAGGCATCGAGCTGGCAGCAACAACAAAACTTGAATTCCTTGCCGTGGAAACTAAGAGTCACTAACCTTTCTCCATAAGTTGCAATAGGAGAACCGTTAGCCGCAATCAGCCATGGTATGTAATAACGACAGGAGAGGTCTCAGTGTCTCACTCCAACTTTATTAACTGACTCTGTAGAACTTCACATACAGTAAGCGCCAAAATCTCCACCCCAGCACTTCCCTTCAACTTGGCTGTGAGTGGAGCCACCTGGTGGTCTGCCACAAAAGAACCCCTCCCCTCCCTTATTTTGTTTAAAATAAATCAATGCACTAAAAATATCATTCTAATGACACAGTCACTTACTCACCTTGTCCACTGTGTGTGCCTCTCTATGACAGAAGCTAAACATCTAGCTGGCTAGCTCATCCTGACTCAGTCTAAACTGTACAAGCAAAAATACAGAAAAAAGTGGGAATCAAACCCTGTATTTATGGGTCGTTAAAGCCGTTTATTGGAGATGATTCAAGTGCATACTGCCTGTATTGCAAGGCTGATTTCTATGCCAAACTGAGTGATGTGAAAAAACACATGATAATGTTACGTACAGCCCAAAATGTCCTCTGTACAAGAACATAATAGACTAATATTGACCAGTAAGAAACACCACACTCACACTGCAATGGGGTGCAAAAGATTAATTTTTCCTCCAGGTTGGACTACTGGCTGAAGACACAACTCTGGCCTGTAATCCAAGGCCTGAAGCTGCCATACTCAGGATTGCTAGCCTTATCAGGTCTTGTGTCATTAGAGGGTGGGTCTCCACACCAGATCCTGAGGCTTCCACTCTCGAGCTCACACTTCTCCAAATCATGACCAGTTTCCTCTCCTTGGACACAGCGGGTCTCCAATCCAGTCTTTTTATCTCAGTAAATCTACATGAATCCTGATTAAAACAAGTCCTCCCTCCAGGATCATTAGATTATTTTAAAAGTAAAACCAGGCCAGGTTAAAAGTAATTTCTTTTCAAATGTGCACTTTTCGTACTGGAGTCTCCAAGGTCTGGTTTAAATAAAATAATTATTAGAATAAAGAGGCATAGCTCATGAGCTTGTTTGCAGCTTCGACTGCAGGATCTATTCTGCATCATCAAGTGTAGTGCGCTTACCTGAATTGCTGAATCAGTAGTTAGACATAATAAACGTACAAAGATTACGGGGGTGTCCATTTTTAACCTGTTTTAAAAAAACATAAACTAAACTGTAATCCTGTGATGATGATGCATATACCATGACCAGTGTACACATGGTCCAATAATGTGCTTTATATGTATGGTTATTTACTAGTCACTTGCTGTGAGTTTATAGTGTTTTGTTTTTGATGATACAAGTGATATGTAAGGTTAATAGGAACAAACACTGGTTTACTATCATAAATAAAATTACTAAATGCGACCCAGAATTTGTCTACCTGTGATTCCTTTTCTATGACTCCTGTTGATTACTGTTTGTTGTATCTAACAAAGTTATTTCTGATTCTCTTTCTTCATTACTTTGGTAATGCCCGTTCCCCTGAAAACATAGTATCATGACCAGAGATGGCAGTAACGCATTACTGTATTCCAATTACTTTTTTCAAGTAATGTAAGGGATTACTAGTGCAAAAAAGTAATTAGTATACTGTTACTTTCCTGTAAGCATGCTGCGTTACTGAACCATGATTTTGTTTGTGAGAGTGTTTCACGACAATGACATAAGTGCGTGCGACATCCATGGCAGAAACAGAGTGTGGCTCTACAATGGAGTGCAGGAGAGTGTACGACCATGTAGCGTTAAAAGCGTGGACGTATTAGATTACTTCAAGCTTTGTTCCGTAAAAAGTGATCAAAACATTTGCATCTGCTGTACACTCTGTGTTGGAAGAAAACCTCTGTCTACAGTGAAAAATTAAACTTCAAATCTGAGGAAGCACCTAGCAAGCTGGCACGGGAATGTGAAATTCACAGAGAAACCCCCGGATCCCTCCAATGACAGGACCGCTGCGGCACCGGGCAAATCTCCGACTACTCCACTGATGCTAAACAGGTGAAAATAGATTTAAGAGCGACAGGACTTAGTGCCGCTGAAGCTTTGACTTTATTTGTTTTTTGCTGCGTTTTACACAAAGATTTATTTTATTTTATATCCTGGAATATGAAGAAAATAGTTTTAAATGTTAAGTAAGTAAAAGTAAAACTTTATTTATATAGCACCTTTCAAGATAAAAATCACAAAGTGCTTCACAGAAGCTAAAACCTAAAAATAAAAATCAACTAAAAGCAAGTTTAAAAAGATGGGTTTTTAGCTGTTTTTTAAAAGTGACCACTGAGTCCACAGATCTCAGGCTCAAAGGGAGAGAGTTCCACAATCTGGGGGCCACAGTTCCAAAAGCTTTGTCGCCTTTTGTTTTCAGCCTCGTGTGCTGGACAGCAAGCAAGCCCTGGTCACATGACCTCAGGGACCTGCTGGGAATGTATGGATGCAAAAGTTCACTTATATATGTTGGTGCTTGTCCATGCAGGGCCCTGAAACAAATTTCTTCAAGTCAAAGACTGTTGCATATAATTTAATTTTTGCTTAATGCAATGTGCATTTAAGTTAAAAGATTAAAACTAATAAAATAATTTTTAAGAGAGTTTTTAATTTGATCCAGTTTTATATGATGGATCATGCATAAAAAATACAATGAGGCTGAAAGGTCTTTTGCTTTATTATGTATTCAGGTTGTTTATCATGTTTTTAAAAACTAAGTTATAAAGTAACTGATTACTTTTTAAAATAAATAATCAATAATGTAACAGGATTACTTTTTTGTAAAGGTAATCAATAATAAGTAACTAATTACTTTTTTCTAGTAACTTGAACAACACTAATCATAACACTGACAGCTGATCTGAAGAGTAGTGGAGCTGCACAGTCTCCAGCAGTGGAGAGCTCCCAGATGGGGATGTAACTGTCATGGTTCGGCTGTGTGGCAGGCAGGATGTAGGACCCAAACACAAGACCCTTAAATGGAGGAATAAACTTAAAGAAGTTGCTTTACTGCAGTAGCATAAACTTCACAAAAATAAACTTGCAAAAACTAAACCAAAACAAGAAACTGGAAACTAATAACAGAACAGAACTGGGAAACCTGGAAACTAGGGACGAAGAACTCAGGGAGCACGGAAGGAGAAGAACACAGCATAGTGAGGGGACGATGTGACAAAGGGCAAAGGTAAACACACGGCTTAAATATACAGAGGAGTAATGAGGGAATGGGAAACAGGAGGGAGACACAGCTGGGGTAAATTAACATGAGGAGACCAGGGTGAAGTAAGTAAGTAACTAAAATTGTATTTATATAGCACCTTTCTAGATAAAAAGATCACAAGTGGTTCACACAGGGAAGACAAAGTATAAAACAAAAACTCACAAAAGTTAGCAAAATGCAATTTTTAGTTGTTTTTTAAAAGAGACTACTGAGTCCACAGATCTTAAGCTCAGTAGGAGAGAGTTCCACAGTCTGGGGACCACAGTGGCAAAAGCTCTGTCTCCCTTAGTTCTCAGCCTTGATGCCTGATGAATGACAAGTAGGCCCTGATCACATGACCTCAGGGACCTGCTAGGGACATAGGGCTGTAAAAGCTCAATGATGTAGGCAGGTGCTTGTCCATGAAGAGCTCTATAAGTCCGTACCAGAATCTTAAAATGGACTCTGAATTTGATGGGGAGCCAATGCAGCTGTATAAGCAACGGTGTCACATGTGAGTAGATGTTTTGGTCAGAAGCCTTGCTGCAGCATTTTGGACAATCTGCAGAAGCTCCAGGGAGCCTTAGGCATGTAAACAGTGAATTACAGTAGTCCCACCGTGATGAAATGAATGCATGAATAACAATCTCCTTTAACGTGAACATCCAAAGTGAGAGCCGGGTCAAAAATTACCCCTAGGTTTCTGATAGATGATTTCACAAATGTTGAAAGAGCATTCATTATGTTAGGTACATGTCTGTCAGGAGCACATACAAGGACTTCGGTCTTTCCTTCATTAAGTTGGAGGAAGTTGTCAGCCATCCGATCCTTTAATGGATTTTAAGCACTCATTCAAAATCTGCAGCTTAGAAACATCTTGGGGTTTAAAAAAATATATATAACTGGATATCGTCAGCGTAGCAGTGGTAACAAATGTCCTCAAAGGGGCTCAAAATATTCTGGAGAGGAAGTAGATATATTAAAAACAATGAGGGCCCCAGCACAGAACCTTGTGGGACACCATAGGTGAGGGAAGTGAAAGACGATCTGTATTCAGAAACTGCCACAGCAAAGTATCGTTCATACAGATACAAGGAGAACCACTCTAAGGCAGATCCAGTTACACCGACCCAGTATTTCAGCCTTTCAAGCAGAATGTGATGGTCCACAGTGTCAAAGGCCGACGTGAGGTCCAGCATCAGGAGAACAGAATATTTTCCTGCATCGTTTTGCATCAAAATGTCACTGGAGACTCTAAGAAGGGCTGTCTCACTAGAATGTGCTCTACGAAAGCCAGACTGAAATTTGTTAAGAATATTATGTTTCACTAAAACTGCTGTAAGATGCTTAGCCACAACCTTTTCTAAAATCTTAGCAATTAATGGTAGTTTTGAGATTGGCCTGTAACTGCTAGTAAGAGAAGGGGCTAACTTGGGTTTTTTTTAAAGGGGGTGTATGGCAGCATGTTTTATGTAAGCAGGGACAGAAAGAAAGAAAACTTTCAGTCTTCATTAGAAGAAAGGGGCAGCAGGTGGAGCAGGAGTAATAATATCAGTGATGGTGTCAAATAACACCTTAGGATTACCTCTGCTCTTAGCAACCAGATGAGAAAAATAGGCAGAAATCAACATTGTTTTGATAGATTTAAATTAAAAGCATCCGAGAAATTCTCCGCTGTGGAGGAATTTAATATGCAAGAAATAACAGGCCGGCGGACAGGAGACAGAGGGTCGTGAAAAGACAAGTTAAAAAGAATACACTGATGATCAGAGATAAAAATGTCCTCAGAACAAATAAAATCAATATTTAAACTCAAAGTAAAAACAAGCTCCAGTGTGTGTCTTTTGCTATGGGCCGGACACATGCTGGGGAAAATGAAAAGAATCCATAATGCTGATAAAACCTCTGACAAAGAGGTCTGAGTCATCATCAACATGTATGTTAAAATCCCCAACTATAAGCAGGCTGGACAACTTCATCGTAGAGGACAGGAAGTCGCTGAACTCCGATAAAAACAAGCTATTTGGGCCGGGCGGACGATACACCACAGCACAATAAAAAGGATCCTTGATTGCGACTTTAAATAGTTGTAGTTCAAACGAAAGAAAATTACAAACTTTCACTGAGTGGCAGGAGAACTGGCCCTAAAATGCCACAGCGAGACCTCCTCCACGACCAGATCCCCGAGGCTGGCTGATGAAGGAATAGTCATCCGGGCACAGTTCAATGAGGGACGAATATTCCAAGTCCCACTGCCAGGTCTCAGTCAGAAATAAGTAGTCCAGTTTTTTAGAAGAAATAAAATCGTTTAACAAGAACAATTTATTAGTCAAAGATCGAGAATTAAAAAGCACCAGGTTCAGCGGGGTAGCAGCATCATTTTTAGCAGAGGTTCAAGTTAAAGGATATAAATACTCGGGGTTTCAGCCTTAGAGCTCGTAGATTCCACTCACCAAGGGGTGAAAAGCCAGTCAGCAGGAGAGTCTGGATAAACCCTCCTGAGGCAGCATGGTCTCAGAGAGCCGGGCCCTGCTTATCCAAGCAGGGATGTAGAAAACAAATTCCCCTCCATGGAGCTTTTCTGAGCACAGGTGACAAAGCACGCTCGACGTCGCTTTCCAGCCAGACCCCACTGCCAGAAAAGCCTAAGCTTCACCTGGATACCTGCTCTTCTCCATGGTCTGAGGGGCCTGCTGAGGACGCCTGACATGGATCCAGCCACTCACGGAGGATGGAAAATACCAAAAGAGGAGGAGGATGAGACATCTTGTGCCATCATTGAAGATCGGATGGATTAGCAGCGTCAGACGATCATAAACCAAGGCAGCCAGTACATCATTGATACAAAGCGAAAACAGAAGATCAGAGAAAAGCAGCATGACGAAACAGCTGGACAAACTGCAACCGGCAGCAGCAAAGCCAAACACAGGCGCCATCATACCGGAAGTGATGTAAAGTGAAGCAAAACTAAAAACACTGACATAAGACAAGGGATTGTCAAAGTAAAACAGAAAATAAAACACAGAGACGTGGGCTTGACACTGAACAAAGGGGAACACTGATCCAGGACCATAAGAGTAACTGTGTAAACAGCAGTTAAAACAGACACACACACACTGACACGACATACCTTTGTTGAGTAATCTCCTTACATATACTGAAAGACCCACAATGACAGCAACTGTAGCTTGTAATGGTAAATGGAAAATATTTGATGCTTCTCTACTAAGTTTTCAGCTATCAAAGCAATTTCTTACTTCATGCCTTATTCATCCATTCACACATTCATGCAAACACTTTTGTCTAAGCATAAGTGATTCCTATCACTCACATCTATTTGATCTGGCTAAAAGTTCTTTCATATACAGAGAACAAGGCCCTGGTGTCACAGTGGCATCACTCAACATAAATGCAAGGAGATTTAAACAATCGCTCTGACCTTTGACCTGTATCTACAGCACTGACTTCTGACTTTCAGCTCCACCTTTCTCTTCAGCAGGATGTTTCCCTTCCTGCTGTAGACGGTGCAGGTGTAGATTCCACCCTCTGTGGGGTGTTTCAGGGTCAGACTGAGGTCTCCCGTTTTCAGCAGGTCTTTATTCAACTTTGTTCGGCCTCTGTAATCCTGGTGCTGTTTGTGAGGCTGGTCAGAGCCGTTCTCATACACGTGCACCTTCATGTCACTCTTCTTCCACTCCACTTTAGCATCACGAGGTAGGTGAGCTGTAGTTTTGCAAAGTAGGTAGACCGTCTCCACCCCTGAATCTGCCATCACCTGGGGGACTGAGGGGAAAACAAAGCACAGCATGAGCATTTTTTAAAGGGAAAACATGTTTGACTGGTTCCAGTAAGACTCATCACTCAACTTAAGCTCAGTCACACATCTCCCTCTCTTCCATTCAGTTAAACTGAATAGAAGGAGGAGGAGTGGCAGCTGTAATTCCCTCCAGCTCATCAATAAACCAAAGACCAAGACACAGTGATAATTCATTTGAAGGGCTGACTCTGAGATGTTGGACATTAACTTGAAAACTCAACAACAAATAAAAAGATTTTTTCTATTGTCCTCCTGGCCTGGTCACAGTCCACAGGCCTGGCCTGAGCACACAGCATCATCAAGGCCCACAGCCACCCAGCACATCAGCTGTTCTCCTTGTTACCATCTGGCAGACGTTACAGGAGCCTGTCTGCTCGGACTACAAGACTCAAAAACAGTTTTTACCACCAAGCCATACGACCCCTCAACCACAACACTTAAACACACACAACACAGCACTCAGAAGCTACCCTGCAGCTTCACAAGTACTCTGTTTAATCTGCACGGTCACTCCACTTTATTGTATTGATATTTATATTTAAAAGTGCAATACTGTAATTTTCTGCTGCTCATTCCTGTGCAATATCCCATCTGCCCTCCGTCATATTTCTTTTCAAGATTTTCTTATTTAATCACTAGTGTACATATATTTATATTTATAGATACATATATATTTAGTCATCTTTTCTCTTTTACCATGTCTCTCTAATATTTTGCTCTTTACTATTTTTCTATTTATTTTTTTATTATTTTATTTTATTATATTTTCTTCTACTGTACCATGCTGCTGAGTGACTGCTGCTCATCAAACACATTTCATTGCAATGTTGACCCTGTGCTAACTTGCATATGACAAATAAAACTGAAACTGGTCAGCTGGTTTGATTTCTCAACATTTTAATTTGATTAAAATGTTCAGTTCAATTCGGTTGAATTTTATTTATACAGCGCCAAATCACAACTGCAGTTGTGTTAAAGAGCTTTGTATTGTAACGTAGACCCACAATAATACAAAGAAAACAAGGATCCCAACAATCATATGACCCCCATGAGCAAGAGCTTTGGTGAAACATGGGGAAGTAACTGTGTGAACAGGAGTTAAAACACACACACACACACACACACTATACCTTTGTTGAGTAATCTCCTTACATATACTGAAAGACCCACAATGACAGCAAGTGCAACAAGCAGGAAGGCCAGGAGGACCGAGGCCTCAGCTGGGAACATGTACGGCTCTGTAACAAAGAATGAAGTCAACAGGATCAATTATTTGAAATCCACAACCAAACTGAAAGAGCAGTGAGGACAACATCAGACTGAGAAAAGAACAGGAAACTAACTGAGTGATGACAAAGGTCACAAGGTCATGTCTCATCAGGACTAAAAAGACAGAAGTGACCAAAAATAAAAACTGATATTCCAGGCAAGGTTCAGCTACATGGGAGAGCTCAATCACACTGGTTAAGAGGAAAAACATTTACATACGTTTGTTCATCCAGTGGAAGAAACAGCACAGAAAATACAAGCACTTTTTGTAATGTCTAACTTGGAGGAAAGCCTGCAGCCTACCTCCAAAAAAGCTGTGATGCATACTGCTATCTGTCTTAATGCGATCACAGGTGATAACACACAAAACCGAGGCTGAGTGTATGAAGGTAAACATGATGTGTAGGAAATGTTCACTGTAAAAATGCTTCACACACTTGTTTCAAATTAAGTTACTGAGAACATTCAGAAATGTGCAGATTGACATTTACACAAATATACTGAGAGCTGCAAACTTGTAATTCAAATTGTATTTCCATTTATTTAATTTTGTTTACTTACAGCCACAACTCTAATTTTAACCTCTCAGATCTGTGAATATAACGGCTTCACTGGACCCTTTAGAGTCACCAATTTACAATTTCAAGCACTCTGACTTATACCACACTATATGGTTATCTGAAGAGTGGAGGGAAGGGTGGAGAAGCTGGAGGTAGAGCTCAACCAATCAGAAAGCAGTAGACTGAGCACTCTGTCCTCTTTCTCGTAGCAGGGCTCTAGACTAACTTTTTGACATGGGCGCACCGGTACGCCTAACTTTTGTGCCGGTACGCCTAAATTTTTAAAGTTAGGCGTACTCAAATTTATTAACCGCATCGCTTAACACCGCAGTTTTACATGTGCACTTTCTTTTGGGGGGAAGTCCATACAGACAATATTCATTTCTAAATTATTAACTAACAAAGTTGTGCTTAAAGTGCTTTGTCAATATTGTAGAAAATGTTAAACTGCGCCTCCTCTGTCGCCTCCTCTGACGACCTGTTTGCTGCCTGCTGCTGATGAAAGGCAGTGTGGAGAGGGGACACTTGGGCAGTGCATTTATTGCACCATATAATGTGTTTCCTGGATACACTGTGCTTTTTCAGCATTCAAAGATTGATGGCACCGTGTCAGAGCACTGGCTATGAATTTCAGACGGATCAGGCCTTAACTTAACAAAAAAGTTATCAATCGTTCTTTTCATCTTT
>NW_024584173.1:12247-18032 GCF_018398535.1 Haplochromis burtoni
CAATCAGAGAGGTCCCGCCCCTGACTATCTCTGATTGGTTTAGTCCATGATAGGGGCATAATGTGTGTCTGTTGTTGACCACACGGAGAGTTGCAGAGATTTTTCTTGTTTTGTTACCCGAACAGTTGTATTTTTAGTCGCACCACTGAAAAATTTGGTCGCATTTGCGACCAAATTGGTCGCACTCTAGAGCCCTGCATAGTGGTCCTAGCTAACTAGCTCTCCAGCATAAATACACTGATAGCATGGATATTTGACACACATTCAGTCCAGCACTGTGTTCTCACTCAGTTTGTCCCAATTTGGGTGGTAAAAGAGGACTGTTAGTTCACCACAGCACTGTAACTCACGTACATCAGTATGTTACACTTTAAATCACACTAAACCAGTCTTCCTCAGCACCTTCATGCTGATTTACCCGTGTTTGTTATGCTGAAAGGAAACTATACTAAAAAGTTCCTGGTGGAGCTCCTGTTGTCTAATTAGGAGCCCCAACATTGTCAGGCATTCATATAAGCAAGTCCTTACAAACTACTGAGCACCATTCTGAGTTGCTGCAATTTTAGCAAAATGGACCAGCCTGCTGCATCATTCTTCACTTTGACTTTCAGGGTGACTTTGAATTTAGCCTCTGTAATTTGATCATTTTCATTTCCATTGACATGTGTGGCATCCTTTTGTTCCTCACACATTACCCAGTTTGTATCAATACCGATATCCACATGACTTTTTTCCCACTAATATGTGATGAATTTTCAAAGCGTTACTTTAATTTTTTTAAACAGTGTATTTCATAAAGTTGCCTGTCAATTAAAAACATGATCTGTGGGGTCGTATTTAGATGCATGTGGGGTTATGGGGACCAATATAACTAAGTGTTGGATTGTGCTGCTGACCTTTGACCTGCAGCTGAACATGTGTCAGTCTGGGTTCTTCTCCCGACTCTCTGATGGTGCAGGTGTAGTTGCTGCTGTCAAAGATGTGGGGTTTCCTCAGAGTGAGGCTGAAGTCTCCAGTCTGCAGAGCGTCAGTCTTCATGGATGTTCGGTCTCTGTAACGCTGGTTTTGATCTGTCAGCTCGTCCTCTTCCTGCTGACGCTGGTGGACGGTTGGAGGATTGAGGTCGTAGCGGTTCCACACCACTGTGGCGGGTCCAGATGCAAACGGGATGTGACAGGGCAGCAGGACTGACTCCGCCCCCTCGTACACCTCCACAGTGAAGACTTGGTGGGACACTGTGAGGACACAGAGACACAAACATGAATCGGCTGTTTGTGTGAACTGTAGGTCTTATGATCACCTGAGATAGCCTAATGAAAAATACTTGATCAATAAGACAACAGTGAAGGAAAATGTGGAGAACTGAGAGAACTCTGGAACCTGCAGATACCCTGACACCTACCCAGGCAGCAATTGTCTCAAGGATTAAAGCAGCTGTGAAAATTCTTGTTTCTAAAATTTAATCTCTGATCTCTGACCATAAGTGCAGCAGATTTTAGGGTATGTTGCTGACCTTTGACACGCAGCTCTACTGTTGTCAGTGTCCGTTCATTTCCAAATGCTGTGATGGTGCAGGTGTAGGTGCCACTGTCAGAAGGGCGGGGTTTCTTCAGAGTGAGGCTGAAGTCTCCGGTCCTCAGAGAGTCCGTCTTCATAGATGTTCTTCTCCTGTAACGCTGGTTTTGGTTTCTCAGTTCATCTCCTGCCAGGTTACGCTGGTGGACGACTGGAGGACTGAAGTCGTGGCGGCTCCACACCAGAGTGGGACGTGCAGGTACAGAAGAGTCCTGACAGGTCAGCAGGACAGACTCCACCCCCTCATACACCTCCAGAGCCGAGGCATGCTGAGAAACTGAGGACACAGAGACAGAAACATGAATCAGCTGTGTGTGAGTCTAAACCTGAACTCTGCATCAGTTCACTGCACCAGGATATAATGGTGCTGCAAATGTCAAATGATCAAAATGTGATATCTACCTCTGGCTTATAAAGTTCCACAGATTTAGACGCATCTTTGAATCTATGAATGAGGCATGTTTTATAAAGCACTTTGAATGCTCAAACAGAAAAGCACTACATAAATGACAGTCCATTTGCCATAGTGGCACTTGTTTGAATGTATGAATACTGTGCGTTCATTGTGGACCCGTGGATTTTTTAATTTATTTGTTCCTGACTGTAATGTTCATGTTTTCACTTTGTGATACAGAAAATATAATTTTGAATGTTTTCTCTGCTAGATTTTAATGTGCTGTGAAGTTAAATTCTCTTTACTCTGCTGGAGCTGCAGCTATAATAACACCCACCAAGAATACTAATCCAAACAATATTTCTTATAACAAACTAAAGTTGTTTCCATGTCTCCTTCATTGGCTACACCTCAATATATATGTTGACACACTGAAAGCCTCAATGCAGAATGCCCAGAGTCATGTTACTGTTATCTCTGACTTTGGTTTTAGGTTTTGTTGACCCAACTAACACAAAGAAAGCTGTGTTGAACTTTATCTGTAGTGCAGCCCCCAGACTCTGTCTGTGAATTGCTGCAGCAGTTTTTAAGTGCAAAGAAACAGGCATAGTCAAGTCCTCCTTCTGAGGAGTTTTTCCAGTCACTAAACCACCTCAGCTGCTTCCTTTAAATGTGGAGAATTTGCAGCTCTAATGTGAGCCCCTCAGGAACAACAATGCTCCTGCCTCCTGCCTCCGAGGAGGAGCCCAGCCACCCTTCAGAGGAAGCTCTTTTCTGCTGTATGTGAAGCAGATGACAAGTTGCATGAACTGCTTTGGAATTGAATAGTGGCTGAATGGGAGTGGGAGTGGGAGTGCATGGTTCTCAGTGTTGAACCAGGGCAAGGCATATCACCAGGGTTTCATGGAGGAAATTAGCAGACCCCTCAAAGCCTTTATCACACTTTTGGGCTTATATGAGTGGGTAAGGATTCCCTTTGGTTTGTCCTCGGTGCCTTGCAGGTTTGAGGGATGAAATATCTCAACCATATCTGGATGGCAATCTTGTCCACAGCAGATCATTTGAGGACCATCTGCCTGATCTGAGGGAGGTCCTGCGCCGCTATCAAGCACATGGGGTGAAGCTGACCACAATAAAGTGTAAAGTGTTCAAGGACAAGGTGAAATTCCTGGGAAAGATTGTATCCAAAGATGGCTACTGCATGGACCCCGCTGAATTAGCACCAGTGCAAGCACTAAAAACCCACAAACCTGAGACTGTGGGAGACCTAAGGAAAATGCTAGGTTTCCTGCCATGCTGCCGCCCCTACATTCCAGACTTCTCACACACTGCCAAGCCACTATACCAGCTGCTATCGAAAAAATCAGCTCCAGAAACTAACTACACCTCCACTCTGGATAGCTAGAGTTTCTAGCAATGTATTATGCACCTTCTTTCACAGTGTATATGGATAACAATCTGTTAACCTATGTCCTGACTACAGGGAAGCTAAATGCTACAACACACCAGTGGGCTGCTGAACTAGCCTACTTGAACTTCTCAATCAAGAATCGGCCAGAAAGGGCTAATGGGGATGCTGATGGCTTATCACGGATGCCTCTAGACATGAAGCAGAACGTGCGCACATGCTCGCAGGAAATGAAACCAGAGGTAATCACACCTGCTACACAGGTGGTCCAGCTGAAATCCCATGAACATGGGCCCTGGATGTGTCCATCTACCATAACCACAGCATGTGCTGATGTAGAGCATGAAGGAGTAATGGCCCCAGTGACACAGATCTCTAAAGAGACACTAACGGTGCGTTCACACCAAACGCGATAGACGCGACCAGAGCATAAGGTTTACATATGTTAGGGAGTTTTTATTGTTTTATTTGCTTATGCTTCAAAAGTTATGTTACACATATTTCACCAGACACAGTTTTCTGTTGAAACAGATCAGTACAGAAATACACATCCGCAGAAGTTGACTCGCAGTATATTATTCTTAGAAATTGACTTGCAACACACATACTTTGTGACACACACACACACAGCTTACACACAGACAGCATCAGGACTTGCGTAACAGGAAATGTGATTATATTTGCATATTGACGATGTAACCTATAAAAATAAACGAATACTGCAGTTCGTGGTGATTGCTCTCTGAGTAGTTCACCTGTGCACGTAGCTCTGTGAAAGAAACTCTTTTGACTGACTTGTATATAGACTAGTCTTGTGTGGACTTAGAAAAGTCAAAATTTCCTGTGTGGATTTAAAATAGGTTAGTCCTGTGTGGACTCAAGACAGAATTTCCTGTGTGGAAAAAGCTCACCTATAACTCGAGATTGTGTGTCCTGTGTGGACCCATCTCATGAATAAATAGGTTAGAGGAGTTACCTTTCCAAGAGAAAGGTAAAACAAAGAGTGTGTCTAATAAAATAGTTTATCGAAAGCGCGAAATAATTGTGTTAAATAGGAGTAAGTGCATCATTGAATAGAAACTCTAGGTTTCTGCACTACTCCTAATTGTTTGTTTCCTGTGAGCACCCATTGGTGAGAAAGAGGGAAGGTTGCGCTTCAACGCATAAAATTGGGGCCGCCCTGAGTTTAGCTCAGGGTAGAAGGCTGCCCTAATCACCTCCTCTGACTCTAGTACCAAGAAGTCTCATTAATAAAATAAAAGCATGGGGAACAAACCCACAAAACCTGAACTAACGGTAGAGGAGAGTAAAAGGCGCGAGGAAAAAAGAAAAGAAAAGCAGAACAAACAGGCTAAGAAGCCACCCGCTGAAACCGCTAGCCCTCCTCCCTACCAGCTACCGCCCACGGCCCCGATTGCTTCCGAACCAGAGCAGCCAGGCCCCTCAGCGCCGTGCTCAATGGAGGAGCGCGATGAAGCGCGACTGGGGGTCCCGTGAAACTTCAGAAGCAGGTTTGCGTCACGAAAACGCTTTTCTGCCTGATTCGCGCAAGCAAGTAGCGCGAATGACGTTTGAAGCACGAAGTAAAATACGCACTGCAGTTTGTGTGGTGCATTTTGTGCATTCGCGCGTATCGCGTCTACCACTCGAGTTGGAAAATCTGAACTCCAGCTTCGAGTCATGCCACGACAACCAATCAGGAGCCTGGTGACGTAATGCTCTGGCCTAGTTCAAAGGGGCAGGTCCAGCCAAGCCATTCATACTTCATTCAATATGGAGGAGAGGCTAATCAAAGCACTAGCAAACCACCCGGAGCTGTACGACACCAGCTGCTTTCTGTACCGAGACAGGAATAAAAAGGACCGAGCTTGGAAGAAGATATCTGAAGAGATCGGGCAACCTGGTAAGTTCATTCAATTCTCTTTTGAAATTTTTGACTGACCCGGGGAAGCCGTGCAAAAGCTAGCAAGCCTGCCTACTGTCCCGCTATTTTCCCACTGATGTACAAATACCTTTCCGCTAACAAGATAATGTGTTTATTCAGAGGACATCTGCCGGAGAAAGTGAAAGAGCCTCAGGGACACATACTCAAAGGAGAACAGGATGGAGAAGGAGAAGAGGAGTGGGTCTGCAGCAGGATCGGGGAGGAGATGGAAGTTCTTTGCGGTCACGGGGTTCCTAGACCCCTTCCTCACCCCGCGGGAGACTAGCGGCAATATGGTGCGGACCGTAGAGAACATCACTCCCGAGGACCAGAGACAGCCCGAAGAGGCAGCAGGGGAGTCCCAGTCAGAAGCAGTGTTGGGTAAGTTACTTTAAAATAGTAACGTAGTTACATTACTAGTTACTTCTCTCAAAAGTAACTCAGTTACTTCAAGTTACTTGTTACTTTCAAAGTAACTAGTTAC
>NW_024584173.1:19558-21931 GCF_018398535.1 Haplochromis burtoni
AAGCTCCGCGAGAGCCACCACACGAAGTAACGAGTAACGAGCCTATCTAAATCCCAGTAACGAGTAACGCGTTCCTGATTTTGGCATAATAACTAGTTACCGTGCTCGTTACCACAATAATAACGTAGTTACTGTAACGCGTTACTTAATAACACGTTAGTCCCAACACTGGTCAGAAGGTATGTTTACAGTGAATTAATGTAGGCAGTTAATTTATGCATGTTGTCATACAGGTATATATGTTATTGTTTATTAATAAACAGCACACAGTGGTCCCGCAGTTCATCCGTCACTGCCTCGCTTTGTCGCAGATTTTTTTATTGCACAGTACAACTTTCAACAATGCTCATTGCATTCTGCAGCCTGATTGACAAATCTCCTCCGTGTCGTGTCTCCTGCGCTTGCCAAATTTAAGAAGAAAAACACAGCATAATAATACTGTAACGTTGGACCCAAGAAACATACACTGGAGCGAATATGATGACAGCAGAACTTTTATTTAATACTGTGGTTTTTACTGGGACACAGACACTCCCGCTCTCTCTCTGCTGTCACATCCGCTTCCCTCCTCCGACTTTCACTGCCAACATATAAAGAGACACAATCACTGTCAGATCCCAGCACACCTGTTCACCCCGCCCCTGCGCCACCCCGGGAGCTCACTGTGTAACCCCTCCTCTGCAGCTGGCCATAGACCACACCCACGCCACAAATACTTTTACATTTTGAAATCTACAAAGGTTTGCACTTTGAGAATCGACTTGTGAGAACTGTGAGTAATGTTCATGTATGTCTGAAAAAAAGTGTATAAAGTGCATGGCGAGGGGCTAGTTATTCTGAGAACCCCTGCTTCAATAAATGAGGGACCACTGTATATACTTTCTCTATGATTATTGTTTTCAACCTGTTAACATTTAATATTGTCTTGACAGAGTCAACTGATTCTGCAGCAGAGCATCCCCTGTTGCTTCTCCTGGCTCCCTGGTCCCTTCGCTCCTGCTGCTGCACCCACAGGTATGTACAGCAAGCACTGATAACTTTTTACTCGGTTGGATGCCCTTGTGATTACTGTAGGAATGTTTAGCTTATTTTAGAGTTTAGAAATGTGTTAACATAGAATGTAGAACTATTGTAGAGACACTGACACTGCCCTCAATGTAATAAAGGCCTGACTGTGTCATGAACTTAGGAGTAGATTGTAGGAGACCCTCCCCCAGTTGAACTGTGAAAGGTCTCAACATTTGTAACTGGATACCTGTGGTCTGGAAGGGAGATGGGTTTTTATGCCCTCTAGGGAGTCACCTGCACCCACAGTGTTTTAACTGTCACGCACACACATCACACACGCACACTCACGTGCACACACATAGGCATACGGGTACGCGCACACACAGGCATTCATGTGCTCGTGCACATAGACACAGACACAGAGTTTGCAGCACACCGTGGGGGGTTTATGATGGGGACGCCTCTATAAAGCTGGCTGTAACTAACAAAGGGGTGAAGATTTTGCAGAGGGACACCGGCCTCGTCTTCCCTTCTAGAAGTGCATGCTTAAATAAAGATGAATAAAGGTTTTGTGAAATAACTACTGAGTTCGCCGTCTGTGGATGCCTCGACGAATAAAAGAACCGGGGTAAAACTGATTTCGCAACAGTTTTGGTGCCAAAACCCGGGAAACGTGTGTTACTATTAGTTAGAAAGTGGGGTTTAAGGCCTCGTCGCCGGCTGAGGTCGCCGTTAGAGTCGGCGTCTCATCTGAAGTACGGGAGTCAATTAAAGTAACAAAAAGAATTTGTGTCTAAAATGTGTGTTTGTGGTGTGCAGAAATTGCGGCAGGAGGACGTGTCATGAATTGTTGCAACCTGTGAAGTCAATTGGGGGGTTTAATTTGGTTTTATTTTTATGGGGAAGAGAAACTGCGGTATCCAGTCCGTGGCGCAGTTTGAATAATTCGTGAGGCTGAAGATCGTGAGCCTAATTGTCCTAGTTAGGTTGAGGTGTATAAGAGCGGACAGGACCTGCTCTGTGTGCTGATCAGGGCGTTGTCCTGAATCAGCAGAAGTGTCTCGCAGAAAGTTTGAATGGGACTGCGAGAAGCATGAGGTGTGTGTGAGCCAGCCTCGAGGGGCGGGTTCACAGGTGGAACGAACGAAGAGTAAAATGTGCGTGTGTGTGAGAGAGAAAGAAAAGGTGGGGGCGAGTGATCAGCCTGTGAGTGTGTGTGAATTCCTTGATGACAAAGAGGGAGACAAAGTAGATTAGTTGATTTTCTGTGAAATAATAAGAGTTAAGAAATCGTAGTGATCAAATAGGAGAAAATGAACTAAAGTAAATAAAACAAATTAAAGAAGTGGAATCTCTCTTTTTTTT
>NW_024584174.1:0-21883 GCF_018398535.1 Haplochromis burtoni
AATACTCATTAATAACTTTCCAAATGACATCATTGTATAAGTTGTTCTCCATCATCCTCTCAGAGCTGCAGGTAAAGGTGATTCCTGCCACAGAGGGACAGACAGTAACACTGATGTGCAGCAGCAGCTGTCCTCTGACTGAAAAGCCTGCAGCCTACATCTGGTACAAGAACAGAGAGTTTCTCTATGAGGACTGGTCTCCCTGGTACCAAGAGCTGCTCAGCAGTGAGGAAGCAGTCACATACTCCTGTGCTGTCAAAGGCTACGAGCATCTCAGAGCCCCTCAAGTCTCTGTGGGTGAGTCATGACTGTTATTGCTACAGACTCTCCAGCTAAACCCTGTGAAAATGACCTCAGTACAAATATTTAACATCTTGTCTTTTTGTTCAGATTCCATCACACAGACATGCTTCAGTCTCTCTTATGCTTATGGAAACATGTGTTCTTATAAACAGACATTAGTGGATGAGCCGTGCTCCATCACCTACCCCAGAGGTGAAGTTTATATCATATTTGTTGCAACAATACATGTATATGTCTTAAATAAGATGTATGATTATATCAAAAATAGTGACAAGCAGTGTGTTTATCCTTTTTCAACAGAGGTTCATGTTCAAAGAGCTTCTTCCATCTCAGAGTTTGTCACACTGACCTGTAACACCAGCTGTAACCTGACTGATGATCAAACTGTTTTCATGTGGTATCACAACAAACAAAATCATCATGAGAATCAACATTATTCAACTCAAAAATCTTCAACAGGCACATTCTCTTGTACAGTTAAAGGCTCACAAACATCTCCAATCTAAGGAAGTTTGTAAGTGTTAAATATTTTTTATATATAATAATGAACTCAAGCGCTGAAACACAGACCAATCAAACAAGGTTAAATTCCAATCTCAGGAAGTTTGTAAGTGTTAAAACAAACTATGTTTATTTTGCCATATATTAATGAACTCAAGCGCTGAAACACAGACCAATCAAACAACTTCTAAATCTTCCATCTATATTTCAGGTGTTCAGGATAAAAACTGCTGGAGAGTGAATTATGTCAGCAGGAGAATCTGTGCTCTGGAAGGATCTTCAGTCAACATCACAAGTGAATACTCACATCCTGATAACATGAAGCCAGAGTTTAAATGTTGGAGTAAAAAATGGAGAAAAGATAAAGTGGAAGTTGAAGAGCTGATTGAGGCTGCAGGTCGTGTGGAGTATCAGGACAACATGAAGAACCAACACATCCTGACCATCAACAACCTGAAGAAGAATGACTCAGGAGGATACACATTCAGATTCAAGAGAGATCATAAAAGATGGACACAGTCTGATCTGCCTGGAGTCTTTTTGATTGTCACAGGTAAATCTAAACTCCTCACTCAGCAGACTTTACTCATTAATGTCTGAACAGGAGCAGAGGTGGAAGAAATATTCAGAGCCTTCTTTGTTCTTTAACAATGTTAAAATATTCCCTTACAATGAAAAAGTTTGCTTTTAATTAAAATCATGTGCATTTTATGAAACATAACTTTAGTTAAAGTATCAAAAGTAAAAGTTGGCTTCTATTGTAGATAATCATAATAGTTTTAATATTATATACAGTCGGGTCTGAAGGAAACGGCTTCCAGGGCCTAATCCGTGGATCGACTTCCTTCGAGGCGTGGACGTCTATCAGCAGAGAATGTACCTTCACCTACAGCAGAGATTGTCCCTTAGTCTGTAACACAGTCAAATATATTCTCAAGTAACATTCAAGCATGCCATTCAGCGTGTTAGTACGAGCTCGGGAGCAGCTTGGGAGAACAAGAAAACAGAGACTGCTTCAGATTGTCTTCCCAAAGTGACTCAACTTTATTCACAAGTACAACAGTTTATATAGAGGGTAAAATTCATGAGACAGCAGATTATCAGTTTAAACCAGTACAGACCAAGATAAGGGAGCGTCTTCCTGCCCTTGGGTGAAGAAGCATCCTTTGTGTAGTGTATCAGTTCAGCTACAATTGTGATTATCTCAGCGACATATTTTCAAGGCACGAAATAAAGAGTTCTTTCATTAGTGAATTCTGAAACAAACCATTTGGCCTTCAACAGGCGTCTCCTAAGAGATTTAGAAACTAATGTAGCTGAGGGAGTGATCTCTGTGGTATTTCAACCTTGTACCAGCCTGTGATTCTCACACATCAATTCTTGGGTCAAAGAGAAAAATAACTAAAACAAAGGGGCCTTATTGAATGACAGAGTTTTCCTGTATAATGTCACTATAAAACAATATCCAGTAAATGCTCCCATGGTACTAAAATACCTAACAGGGTCCAAAGGTGTTCAGACAAACTACCCTTCACCACAGTTTCGACAGGTGGCATACCTGCTGCTTCAGAACTATTTCTATTTATTGAATTACTGTTTTGATACTACAGCTTCTGTTTATAAAAGAAAATAATACTCATCAATATTTTCTTGATTGCTGTTAAATATAAAAACAAACACTTCTTGAAACACCTCTGCTTTCAAGAAGAAAATAAAACAGTTTTCAGCTCTGACTCACAGCAGTATAAAGTTAAGGAAAGTTCAGAGGTCATCCTCAGCAGAGGATGGTTTAAAGATGTGCATGAATTGGAGTGTTACAATTCACCAACAAAATTTTGATAAATGTTAACTTTTTTTAAAGAAGGAAAAGACATTTAGTATTTTCTTTTAAGTAGTTTTTAATTATTAAAAATAAAAGCTAAAGCTACGCCCCCTTCTACCGTTGATTGACAGTGTGTAAACCTTACCTGACACAAACTCTTATGCATCCATCCAGCCACCTCCTCCAGCTTGTCCAGGGGAACACCAAGGTGTTCCCAGACCAGCTAAGAGATGCAATCTCTTCAGCGTGTCCTGGGTCCGCCCCAGGGCCTCCTCCCGATGGGACAACTGGCTCCTTTCGATGTGAAGCAGCAGTGGCTGTACTCTGAGACCCTCCCGGATGACTGAACTTCTCACCCTATCTCTAAGGGAGAGGCCAGCCACCCTTCAGAGGAAGCTCATTTCTGCCGCTTGTAACCGGGATCTCAATCGTTTGGTCACTACTCACAGCTGCTGACCATAGGTGAGGGTAGGGACGTAGTTTTAATAGTAAATTGAGAGCTTCGCTAAGCTCTCTCAGCTCTCTCTTTACCACAACAGACTGGTGCAGGGTCTGCATCACTGCAGCCACAGCACCAATCTGTCTGTTGATCTCCTGCTCTCTTCTCCCGTCACTTGTTAACAATACCCTCAGAGCCAGGTGGCAGCTAGGAGCCTCATACAAAATTAAAAATGTGATAACACATCCAGAGTCTGAGTCCTGTGAGTAAAAAACAAAGATGACTGAGACAAAAACAGCTGAAAACTTGTGATTATTAGATTAAATACAGCAACTTTTTCTCTATATGTTTTACTTTACTTTACTTTTTTGCAATGTTTGTGTGGGGATTTCTCCAAAACATGTGTTATTCACCATCATTGACAGTCTGGTTTAATAAGTATTTTTGTTTAGAATTGTGCTTGTCTGCATCATTGTTTCACAAAACAGCATTATCAATTTGTGGCGATAGTCAATTTGGCCAGCAGATGTCACTGTGGAGATGGGTCTCAGATTGAAATAAAATTAGAAGCAGAGCACAGCTTGAGTAAACTAACTGAAACACAGACACTGACTAGCCGACAGGAAATACACAACTGGGCAAAACAATGCACAGGTCAAATAAGTCAGCCCAATGACAATGGAAGCAAAACTGAACACTACACACAGGACAAAAAACTATCAAAATAAATCAGGAGACTAACACTGACTGAAACACAAACTAGACAGGGCAAATTAAACACAAAGTTAAAACTGACTAAACATGGGAAACATAGGAAACAGAAAAGAAACACAGACGAGGCAAAGAGAACATAGGAGGGCAGGAAAAACTTGAGAATATCTAACAAAGAAATCTTGAATACAACACAAGATTTACGACTGAACATAAGCAAATGTAATGTTTAAACTAAAACTAGAACGAAGTCAGACAGAAAATATATATTTTTTTTAAAAGGCAACTGAGTCCAACACAGAAAACACTGAGTATAAAACCAAGGATCATGACATAAAGACCCAAAGCACAATGCAAGTTTCAGTTACTGAAGACAAAAGTCAAGGCGGAGACCCACAAAAAAAGAAGCAACTGGACAGGCAGGAGGAAACGGTAGGATAAACCTTTAAGTAAATATTAACTCAGGCTGTCATACACTGTACATGGAGTGGAGTTTAAAAAAGCAACTATTCCCTCGTAAATGTCATAAAAGTACAGAACTTAAGTCAATGTTAGATTTTATCAGTGCATGGGGGGTTATAGAGTCTGCTTTTTGGCTTAACTCACTCAGATTCAGTCTCTAGCACATGTTGCAATTGTGTAATGTTTCATCTTAACATATAACATCTGTCATTATTAATGTTCCTCTTTCAGAGCTGGGAGTGAAGATGAGTCCTTCTGCAGTGGTGACAGAGGGTCAGAGAGTCACACTGACCTGCAGTACCAGCTGTCCTCTGACTGACAACACAAACTACATTTGGTACTTGAACAGTCGACCTCTGACCCCGAGAGAGAACCAGAACAAACATCTGATCCTAGACCCAGTCAGCAGGGAGGATGCAGGAAGCTACTCCTGTGCTGTGAAAAGCAACAAAGATATCAGCTCTGCTCCAAAGACTCTCACTGTCCAAAGTATCACAGGAAGGACACGAGGAGTTTCTGTAATAGTTCTGGTTTCAATACTTCTCTTTTTCTTCTTTTTGATTAGGTAAGCAACAGTGTGTTTGATTCAAAGTGACAACATTTTATCTCTGGCATGAACTCACTTATTTTTTCTGTTTATTACTTTCAATAATCAGAAAAAAGAGGACTACGAGTCAGTCTTCCACAAACGAAACATCAAACAACATAGTGGAGGTAAAGATTACTGTGGAGTTGGAAAACACATTTTCATACTGAATGATCTGTCTTACAGAGTCAAAGGAGTCAAATCTTTAAGTGAATTATGATGTATCGCTTTTTGTTCTTAGCTAAATCCTGATCCTGCGTGTGAAGACGTCTTAGCTCAGCCACAGGCGGAGGATGAAGTCCTCTACAGCAAAGTTCACTTCTTCAAAAACCACACAGATCCTCTTTTTTCCACCATAGAGCCACTTCAGCCAAGAGAAGAGCAGCATGCTGATTACGCTGCTGTGAAGTTTAGACATGAAACGAGCTCTGATGGAGAATCTGTTGTCATTTCAACAGAAACAGATGACACTTAAAGACCTGCAGACGTACACTGCGGCGAACAAGCCTTTTAACAAACCTCTGCACCTCTCATTTAAATTTTTGTGTGTTGTACTTGAATCTATATTTCACATTTATACTTTTTTTTTCTGTATTCAACATAACTAGATTAGCCAGTTTGATTGGCTTTGTATGTTACTCGTGTTAATGTAATAATTCATGGTCATGTAAAAAAAAAAAAAATCATAGTAAAAGTTAATCTGCCTTTTGTCTCCCTCTTCTGACATTGAGAGCAATTACACACAATGAGAGGGTGTAAAAACAATATAGCTCCAAGAAAGAAGGGATACAACAGCTGTAATGTTTGCTGTGGGGATGCCCCTCGTGTGTATAGATGTGCTGTTATAGCAGAGGACACTGACATGTTTGCGAATCTCCCTGCATTATAGCCCGTGATATTGTCACAATGCAAAATTGCAGAATTCATTCAGAGCTATATATTAAACACATTTGTATAGTTTTACATTTGTTGATTTTAGATAGTCTAGTTTTGATGTGAAGCATTTTTACGATTTTAGATGTTTGAGTTCGTTCCTAGACAATTTTATAATATTATTCCAGACGCCATACTCCATCCATCCATTTTAGTTTTGAGGAGGGGCTGGAGTCTATCCAAGCTGTTAGACAGCGTATTACCACCTAGCACTGCTTTTTGCCACTGGTACTGTACTGTACTGGCAAGTATGTACTCGCGTTCTCGGCGAGACCAGATAAGAACACTAAAATAATCCAAACATTAACATTTAGAAGTGATCTAAGTGACTTATATATCATGTTTAACCTCAGTAGCGAAATCTCTATTAATAAAAATAGTGTACATGTATGTCTTAATAAAAACAAGCAGGTGAGATGTTAGAACGCCTTTATTTTTTATTTTAGTACAATAGACAGCTGCTGGGGTTTGTTTAACCTGAGTAGCGAAAAGACCGCGGGGGGGTTGAAAACGATGTGCCGGGAGTCCGCTGTTCTCGCCGGCTCTAGTGATCCTCGACCTCGCTGTCTGCTATGGAGCTGGCGGGTCACAGACGTCTCCGAAAACGTCGGAGCACGTTTGGAAATATATGATATCTTGATAAATCGAGCAGATATTTGAAGTTTACACAGCTACATTCTCGCTTGAAAATAACTTAAAAGTTTATTTTGTGACCCAGAAAGAGTAATATTTAAAAGTTTTTAGCCCGCTCGTCCGCCATTGCCGCGTTTGAGTTTTGGACGAAATGCATTCTGGGATATTTAGCTGTACCAAGTCCACACAAGTCACCACCGATGCATGCTCGATAAAACAGGCGGAGCGAGAACACATCCGGGACTTTTTCGCGTTCTCGGCTTGATGCGTACTTTGAATTGGAACAGTACTTGGTCTCCGACTGATGACGTATCACGAGTACACGAGAACGCAAGTACGCACAAGTACGCATATTGAGAACAGGACTCAGTAGCTGCCGGAGCCTAGAAGAGAGCAAAATAAAAACCGATTTTGCTAAAAAAATAAAATAAAAAAAACCTGCAGAACTCCTCAGATCCTTGTGTTTTGAAGCCGATAAATTCAAAAATTCAGATCCAATTAAATTCAAATCACTCATAATGATTCTCTGGAACACTGGAACACATAGAAAGCAAGCAAACAAAAAAGTGAGGCAACCGCGCGGAGCAGAGCCTTAAAGCACGAACAGAAAATACAGACAAAGACTGACAGGAACAAAGCAGCAGAGGCAGAAGAGAGAGAGAGACCCAATGCAGATTGGATGTACCTTATATAGGGACAGTGATCCTCCCCTCCCGTCACTGGATATCCTTTTGTAAGGAAGAGGACTCCCTTACTACATTCATTTATATTATATTATCTGTATAGCACTTTAGAGCACACCTTTCACTTTATTTAAAGCACCTGCTTAAAGTGCAATGCTAAATAAAGTGCTTTATAAAGCACTTTATTTAGCCTTTATTTTTTATTTTAGTACAATAGACAGCTGCTGGGGTTTGTTTAACCTGACTAGCGAAAATAAAAGCACCTTATCAAGCACTTTATTTAGCATTGCACTTTAAGCATGGATTTGCACACAAGAAGTTTAAATATTTATTGACTATTTATTGGGAATTTTAAAATCAGTTGGTAGCCTTATTTCAGATCCTGCACAGCTGCTCCTCATCAAGGAATGTGGTGGTTGTCTGTCAGGAGAGAAGAATGGTGATTGAGATTGTGATTAAGGTTTACCAGTAAGGAAAACTAATGCAAATGTGTGTGTGAAATCTAGGAATAAAAGTGGTGCAAATAAGTGTTTGTAAGATAATGATTACTCATCACGTGGGTGACTGTGGCTCAGGGGGTTGGGAAGCACATCTGTAACCGGAAGGTCGCCGGTTCGATCCCCGGCTCTCTGTCCTGGTCGTTGTGTCCTTGGGCAAGACACTTTACCCTACCGCCTACTGGTGTTGGCCAGAGGGGCCGATGGCGCGATATGGCAGCCTCGCTTCTGTCAGTCTGCCCCAGGGCAGCTGTGGCTACAACCGTAGCTGCCTCCACCAGTGTGTGAATGTGAGAGTGAATGAATAGTGGCATTGTAAAGTGCTTTGGGTGCCTTGAAAAGCGCTATATAAATCCAATCCATTATTATTCACCTTTCTTGCCTGTGTCCTCTTCAAGGTGTTTGGGCAAATGTTTCCCCGGGGGTCCAGACACCATTTAAAGGTTCCGGGAGAGACCATTGGTAAAGAGAGTGTGGTGAATCTTTTTGTGCTTGGGTTTCTGGGTTTTTATAATATTGGGTTTGGTGTAACATTAAAGTGTGAAATATTTATTAATATGTAAATGTGAAATGTATTTATGTATTTATTTATTCTAATTGATATATTGTATACTGTGGTGGAAGGTTGGGATTTAAGAATTTACCTGAGAGTGGAATAATGGTTAAGTCTGTGACAGGGGTGGAATTCAAGGCCTGAGGGCCGGTGTCCAGGTTTTAGATCTCACCTTGGGTCAACACACCTGAATCACATGATTAGTTCGTTACCAGGCCTCTGGAGAACTTCAGGACATGTTGAGGAGCTAATTTAGCCATTTAAATCAGCTGTGTTGGTTTGAGGACACATCTAAAACCTGCAGGGACACCGGCCCTCGTGGACTAACTCTACGTCCACACGTACACGGGTATTTTTGAAAACTGAGATTTTCCGTTTTCATTTTAAAAAATAATCCCGTCCACACGTAAACGCAGAAATGAAGGAAAACGCTGCTAGGAACATGCCAAAGCAACAGGTGGCGATATATTCCTAACCGTGTAGAAATGTTGGCCAATCAGAAGTCTAGAAGCCTCGGTGGGAAATAGTAAACAAAGCTGGGGCATAGAAGCAGAACCGAGTTGTATGTGTGGAGGGACAGTAACTGTGTGTATATGTAAGCATTTAAACACTGCAGAGAGTAGAATTAACAGTATTGTAGAAATTCATTTCACCGAAACAATAACGTGGCGCACAGTGTGACGTCAAAAAAAGTGCACACCTTTGACGCTGCGTTTTCTCAGTTTTTCTCGTCCACACGTAAATGCAAAAACTGAGTTTTCGAAAATATCCACCCTGGCAGGCGTTTTTAGAATCTACGTTTTCAGTGACCGAAAAACGCTGTTTACGTGTGGACGAAAGGTGCAAACGCATAGAAAAATCTGCATTTTCCAAAATACCCGGGTACGTGTGGACGTAGCCTGAGATTGCCCACCCCTGGGTTAGTCTGACAGCTGAACATATTTAAGGCTGCCAGTTGTCATTGGAGAGGGGGGATTTGTGCTGTGAAGAAGCTCGATGAGTTAAGGAGAGCTGTATAGCAAATAAATACTTTTTGTTCCACTACACTTGCCTTGGTCCATCTCACTGTGTTTCCAGCCGCTAAGGGCCGCACTGTTACACCTTTCATCCTTTGTTTTTTCTTTTCATCTTCCACTTATGATATACACGACCCTACACCATAACTTCTTGCAAACCAGTCTCTCATCCATCATTGTACTGGGTCACTTTGACAGTTCCATGGCCAAAGTGAGTCTGAAAGTCTGCAGAAAAGCAGTTAATCAGTTAATCCATTCAAGAATTTTGTTGGGCGCGCATGCCAGACATAAACTGCTATCCATGCTGAGTGAGGGTTTACTTGTTCGCTTCTGGTGTTTGAGGCAAGAACCAGAATTCCAGGTACATGCCCTGCAAAGGCCAGGTATATTTGCTTATAAGGATATTGAAAGGACTGTACACTTCGGCTTTACCGTCATTTAAAGAGCTGTATGCATTTGTGTCACGGCCCCAGAAAGGGCTGCAGGCCTTTGCTTTACAGCTATCCAAACAGCTACATGCTTCTGTTGTACAGCTGGTTAAAGGGCTACACAGCAGTCCAGTTAAGCACAGCTGCATGTTTCTGCTGCACAGTCAAAGGCAGCTGCATAACGAGAAGGGTCCTATGTGTTACACACTGAAGGACGACAGGGTTCATTCAGGTGCACATGAAGATTTATTGCGCTGAAACACAGCAAAACAATTCAGTGTTACTGGCGGCTTCCATTGTAATAACTGGCCTGCGTTACTTTTGTAGCATTACGTGTAATGGCCATGTATTAATCAGCCCTTAACACACAGAGAAAATGACCAGTAAACAATAGACAACATAACATGTACTGGCTGGTCTATTTCCTATAACTTTAACTGAAACCAGCTAACAGTTTCCTTTCACCTTACTGATGGAACAACACGGTTACAGAGATTAATGCAGGAGGCTAACATGACTTAGCTAGCGCACAAATGTTACTAGCATTACCCACAGATAACGTGAAACAACTCCCTTATTCGCTCACATTAAACACCATATAAACAAGAATTACACTCCAAACATGTTAAATAAGCATCAACTTTACATAAATGTATGTAGTTCTCGTATATTGCTCTCACCTGAAACACAGCAAAACAATTCAGTGTTACTGGCGGCTTCCATTGTAATAACTGGCCTGCGTTACTTTTGTGAAGGATTATTTTGCCAGTTACCCGTTTGGCTGAGCCGCCACTGCCACCTACTGGCGAAACTAAATATCGCCCTAACATCACATCAGGTGGGAGCAAATGAGCTTTTCGCTCTGTGTTATGATGCAAACTATTGTCACAACAAATAGCAAAAAAAGATGATGGGGGGTGGGCACGAACACATAAGGAACACATCTGAGACTTGTTCTTAATGCTCAAAATACTCAGGGTGCCACATATGCACATACTTTAGCAGTGCCAAGCTAAATTGGCACTTCCCTTTGTTGGACTAATCACAGTTGGCCATAATACTATCAAAAGTTTCTTACCGATCCTCATTGTTACATTTTTAAACAGTACTAATCAACGTGTGTTTATACAACAAGTGGCACAAATCATTCCTTAATACTATGGTAGATATATTTAACCTAAATATATGGGTCCTGTGATTTGAGTATGCAGGTTAACTGCTTAATACAGTGACTCCACTATATAAAGACTTCATTGTGAGTATGCATAGTATATATGAGTATATATGTGTAAGGAAGAGGACTCCCTTACTTAATTAGGGCCCGAGCACCGAGAGTGCGAAGGCCCTATTGTATCTGCTCCGTTTCTTATTATTATTATTATTCAGGCAAAACAAGGGCCTTTTTGAGGGCCTAAACATGCTCAAAAACTCATGAAATTTTGCACACATGCCAGGTCTGGTGAAAAATTTTGTATTTTAATGGTTTTACATATGAGCACTGGGAAATGGCTCTAGAGCGCCACCTATGCCTTGTTAAATGCAGCCCTACGACCACATCGTTTGAGCTACATGTATGAAATTTGGCACACATGTGTATCATGCCAAGACGAACAAAAAAGTCTGTGGGCCCATTGACGCAAACCCAACAGGAAGTCCGCAATTTAGAAGTGAAGGTGACATTTTGGCTCTAATTTTGCCATTTCCATGCCTCGAACTTTTTCGAACTCCTCCTTGGGATTTGGTCGTATAAGCTTCATCTTTGGTCAGTGTCAACTACACACCTGGGCCATGTTAAATTGCGGAGCTTTTGAGTTTTCACAATACGGTGAGGCCGTGGCGCCACGGCGAATTTCGATGACTCGCCATGAAAATCTTATTGCCTCTCATTCCCTCATACATTGTCCGATCTGGACCAAAGAGCACACATATGATAAGGCTCCACCCCTGAACATATTTCAACTGCCATATTTGACATCAAGGACAGCGCCACCTAGTGGGAACAGGAAATGTCATGTTTTACACTTTGGGGTACAGTATAGTGATGGGTGACATCTGCAGCCTCAAATTTCTCCAGGAAAGCCTTAAGGAGTTGGTCTTGGGTTACAGTGAAAACTGTGACTTTTCGCGAAAGGGTGTGACCCCAGCAGCATGGCGAACTTTGATGTCACGCCATGAAGAAACAAATTAGTATAACTCAATGAAATCCAGTCTGATCAGTACCAGACTTTACAGGCATGATGTCAGACCCGCCCTGAACAGATTGATGTGCCCATTGTCGGAAATACGGACAGCGCCACCTAGTGGCAACAGGAAATGTCATGGCTTTAATTTTGTTGTACTGATTTTCACAGGTTCATCGTGGCCACCTCAAAAGCGGTGAATATCACCATCAGTCCCTCGTGATGCTTCAGTGCAAAAATTGTGACTTTAAACTGAACGGCGCACCCTGGTGGCAACGCGGTTCACCATGAAAGATGAAGTGGCTTTTGAGGGGCTTGGAAAGTTTATAGAGGCTTGAAATTTGGCCCACACCTCCAATGGGACGAAGGCTTTGTTGTTATGTGATCACCTTCCTTGAATAGCGCAAAATGGCTCCACAGCGCCCCCTACAAACTTTCAAATCATCAGCCCCTGCTCTGTGTTTTATGTATGAGTCTGAAATCTGGGAAGGTTATAGGAGAGATCAAGATGTACAAAAAAGTCTCTTGGAGCAATATCCCAAATCCAACAGGAAGTCAGCCATTTTAAAATTAATGTGTAATTTTGGCGACATTTTCCCCTCTTTTCAGGCACCGTTCTTTGACGAACTCCTCCAAGGGATTTCATCAGATTGATGCGATTTCCTGTGTGTGGAATCTAAAGACCTTTGTGATGTTAAATTGCGAAGCTTTTTACGTTCAGGGAAACGGGGTGGTCATGGCGGCATGTGGAGTTTCAATCACTCGCCAAAAAGCAGTAATCTGCTGTCACTCGAAAACACAATGTCCAATCTCTCCCAAAGGTCGTAGGCATGATTAGACTCGAGCTCGGATATGTTTGTTATGCCATTTGTACATAATGGTTAGAGCGCCACCTAGTGGGACGACTATAATCCTGGTTGAATAAGATGAAATGTTAGCTGGTGGTTAAATGCATGAAATCCATCAATGTCACATCAGATCGGACATGCTGGTATTAGGTTTTGGGCGTGGCTTGACACGCCAGGGTGCGAGGGCCCTCATAACGCTGCTTGCAGCTTTAATTATATTATATTATCTGTATAGCACTTTAGAGCATACCTTTCACTTTATTAAAAGCACCTTATCAAGCACTTTATTTAGCACTGCACTTTAAGCATGGATTTGCACACAAGAAGTTTAAATATTTATTGACTATTTATTGGGAATTTTAAAATCAGTTGGTAGCCTTGTTTCAGATCCTGCACAGCTGCTCCTCATCAAGGAATGTGGTGGTTGTCTGTCAGGAGAAAAGAATGGTGATTGAGATTTTGATTAAGGTTTACCAGTAAGGAAAACTAATGCAAATGTGTGTGTGATTACACACAATTTATGAAAGTAACTATGATAACATGTCTAGTGTATACAGGAATATATATGTCATAATAAAATCATCAAACCTCAACATGTAAAAACACTTTGAGTCATATGTTCAAATACCTTTGGTTCATTTAATAAGAAGGTGTCACATGTTAGGGAGCTGAAACTCCTAAACCCTTTATCCAATTTGAATGTGGATACCTGCACATGACAGCTGAGACCATACACATTTTGTCCATGTTCATTATGTGTTTATGTGTGTATGTAAACTGTATTGAAATTTTGGATTTACAAAGTATGACAATTGCAAATACAGATGTCAGTATGACAGTACACAGCCAACTAACCTGTAACAATGTAGCCAAAACAGAACATGTGATCACAATCACTTTCTAGAAAACAAAACTGGTCTTTTTGCATGCTAACTTAAAGATAATATAAAGAAACAGTGCAGAATATTATGGGAAACATAACCTGCACTAACCAAATGTCCATGATCTCAGCAGCACAAACTGCTGCTGAGATCATGTGCTGTGATAATAGCAACCTACGCTGGGCAGACCACAAACTGCTGAAGAGTAGAACAAGCTAGATGGATCCTTAATAATGCTGATGTTTTCAAAATGGCCACCATTTTTATTATTGTTATTATTATGATTATGATCATTTATAATATCATCATCATTATTATTATTATTATTTTAACATGCCTTGTAATAATGTTTGTATAAACATTTTGACATGAGTTAGGACTGAATGTTTCATTATATCACATCACTCCATTAGGTGGGAGCCTGACATACACACAGCACATAAATATATAAATATATATATAGGGGAATAATATTAACACTTTATTGAGAACTGAAAGTTACCTGAACATCTGAAATATTCAAGGGTAAGACAACTAAACCACATTGCACTTCCTGCAGAGAACAAAAGAACCACAGAGGAAGGACGTTCATGTCTAGTTTCAAAGGTGCTATGTGTGCCAAACCACTGAACATAAAACAGTCAGGCGAGCCCTTCTGTTTTTCAAGCAATTTTGAAATGTGAGTAAATCGCGTCTACTTTTATATTTATTGTCAACGTTATGCTTCCACGCTGGTCTCCAACCAACATGTTGCTGACAGGTTTTCGATATGTGTTCCTCTGTTTCATCTTCTACATTTCAGGTATGAGTAATTATTTATACATCCTTGTAAAAAGATACCTAAAAATAATTTACTTATTTACATTCTAAGGATAGAAAAAAACGACAGGTGATAAGACAATAAATCCGTTTGCTAATAAAAGTTTGTGTTAAAGGTGTTAATGGAGGAGAAACCAGGATCTGTGCTTTCAAAGGTTCATCAGTGGATCTGCACTGCTCACATCAACATCTGACTTCAAACAGAAAATGGTTCACTATAGACTGGGATGGTTACAAGTATGTTCAGAGTGAGCTCTCTGTGGATGGACAACGTGTAACATACAACATGTCTGAAGAGAAAAACCCAACTTTAACCATCAATGATCTAAGAGAGAGTGATGCAAACGCTTACTGCTGTATGAAGACTGCAGAGAATCCAGGACGCTGTTGGTTCAACAGAATTACTCTACAAGTAGTTACAGGTACAGTGACTTTTACTTATTACTTACTTTCCAAATGACATCATTGTATAAGTTGTTCTCCATCATCCTCTCAGAGCTGCAGGTAAAGGTGATTCCTGCCACAGAGGGACAGACAGTAACACTGATGTGCAGCAGCAGCTGTCCTCTGACTGAAAAGCCTGCAGCCTACATCTGGTACAAGAACAGAGAGTTTCTCTATGAGGACTGGTCTCCCTGGTACCAAGAGCTGCTCAGCAGTGAGGAAGCAGTCACATACTCCTGTGCTGTCAAAGGCTACGAGCATCTCAGAGCCCCTCAAGTCTCTGTGGGTGAGTCATGACTGTTATTGCTACAGACTCTCCAGCTAAACCCTGTGAAAATGACCTCAGTACAAATATTTAACATCTTGTCTTTTTGTTCAGATTCCATCACACAGACATGCTTCAGTCTCTCTTATGCTTATGGAAACATGTGTTCTTATAAACAGACATTAGTGGATGAGCCGTGCTCCATCACCTACCCCAGAGGTGAAGTTTATATCATATTTGTTGCAACAATACATGTATATGTCTTAAATAAGATGTATGATTATATCAAAAATAGTGACAAGCAGTGTGTTTATCCTTTTTCAACAGAGGTTCATGTTCAAAGAGCTTCTTCCATCTCAGAGTTTGTCACACTGACCTGTAACACCAGCTGTAATCTGACTGATGATCAAACTGTCTACATGTGGTATCACAACAAAAGAAACTATCATGAGAATCAACATTTTTCAACTCATAACTCTTCAACAGACACATTCTCTTGTGCAGTTAAAGATCACACACAAATCTTCAATCTAAGGAAAGTTTGTAAGTGTTAAATATATTTTGCCAACTAATAATGAAACACAGACCAATCAAACAACTTAAATCTTCCATCTATATTTCAGGTGTTCAGGATAAAAACTGCTGGAGAGTGAATTATGTCAGCAGGAGAATCTGTGCTCTGGAAGGATCTTCAGTCAACATCACAAGTGAATACTCACATCCTGATAACATGAAGCCAGAGTTTAAATGTTGGAGTAAAAAATGGAGAAAAGATAAAGTGGAAGTTGAAGAGCTGATTGAGGCTGCAGGTCGTGTGGAGTATCAGGACAACATGAAGAACCAACACATCCTGACCATCAACAACCTGAAGAAGAATGACTCAGGAGGATACACATTCAGATTCAAGAGAGATCATAAAAGATGGACACAGTCTGATCTGCCTGGAGTCTTTTTGATTGTCACAGGTAAATTTAAACTCCTCAGTCAGCAGACTTTACTCATTAATGTCTGAACAGGAGCAGAGGTGGAAGAAATATTCAGTTTGGGTGAAATTGGCAACGTCACACTACAAATCATCATTACAAGGAAAAGGCCTGTATTTAAAACTGAATTCATATGTTTCCAGAAAAATTGCATGTAATATTGTAGAAAATATTACTTATTATGCAGGAGAAATGCCTTTTGCTTTCTATAAGATGTATTCACATGCCTGTTGCAACTTTCACTTTGGGTGTTTATAGTTCAGGTTTGAACAACCTGGATACTGTTATTTTGTTTGATCTACAGCTGTCATGTACAGCTGTGCAGCAGCCAAGGCAGGACCCAAACACAGGACTCAGAAACAATATAGGGGAATAAACCAAAGGAAGCAAACTTTATTTGCTGAATACGTCTCGATCTAATACTGACTAACAGGATTGGGAAGGGGTCGGCAACCTGCGGCTCCGGAGCCGCATGCGGTTCTTTAGTCCTTTTAGTGCGGCTCTGCGTGGTTTTGGAAAATAAATTATTTTTTTAAGTAATTAGCTGAAGTGTATTTCATTAATGTTAGTTCTTTTTTTTAACTTGTAGTTCTAAATTGGAAAATTATTGTGATATTGAAATATAAATATAAAATTATATTCTATTATTTTTTGATTGCTCAAAATAAGCGTCACACTCGCGGGTGCCGCTCAGGTGTGACCGCCTCCCCTGCAGCGGCGCTGCAGACCACGCCCCGCCACACACATTAACCAGGTAAAATACATATTTAGGCTGAATTTTGCAAGTATCTATTTTTCATCTTTTAGCAGCATAGTGCTTTTTTCCAATTTTTTTTTTTAAAAGTCAGGTCAAGGCTCCAAAAGCCCAAAGGAGATATAAGGGTGGTGGCTGACAACAGTTTTTGTTTACTGGATCATTTTAGTTCAGCTGGGTGTCTTTCCTTTTGTTATATTTCCTTAAGAGTTCAAAATGTGTTAATTACATAAATAAAAAAGTAATTTTCTCTGTAGCACTTCATAGATTTAAGCAACACAGCTTAGTTGTTTACACAAAGCATACAGGTAAAATAACAATATATTCAGTGTTATCTTCATTTTAGACGTCAAAAAGTATTTGCAGCTCCCAGTGTTTTTGTTTGCGTGGAAATCATGTCCAAATGGCTCTTTGGGTGTTAAAGGTTCCTGACCCCTATGATGGGGGAAGCAAAACTGAACACAATGAACACAGGATGAGGGGCTGTCAAAATGAAACAGGAATTATGATAAACACAGGCTTGACATGGGGACCAGAGGGAAATAGACATGGGGACATGACTGACTGTGGAAACAGAAGGGAAACACTTGGAACAACACATTGTCTGGATAATTGAACATGCTTTTTTAATTTATTTATTTTTTTGTCAACATAAAGGTCTCATTTCAAAATATTTTCATATTTTAGTTTAATAGAAAAACATTTAAAGTCACATAAAAAAAACAGTAGTGGAATACAAATATAAGTTTGCACAGAAAAAAAATAACACTCACCCTAAATTTTTGCTTTTAGAGCTGAGAGTGAAGATGAGTCCTTCTGCAGTGGTGACAGAGGGTCAGAGAGTCACACTGACCTGCAGTACCAGCTGTCCTCTGACTGACAACACAAACTACATTTGGTACTTGAACAGTCGACCTCTGACCCCGAGAGAGAACCAGAACAAACATCTGATCCTAGACCCAGTCAGCAGGGAGGATGCAGGAAGCTACTCCTGTGCTGTGAAAAGCAACAAAGATATCAGCTCTGCTCCAAAGACTCTCACTGTCCAAAGTATCACAGGAACATGGACACCAGCAGCTGCAGGAGTTTCTGCTGCTCTTCTGGTTTTAATACCTTTCATTGTCTGCTGGTGTGTTAGGTGAGCAAAAGTGTGATCTCATTCAGATCAATAGTATTCATCTGATATTGTTTTAGTTGTGTATATGTATACACATGTGTGTGTGTATGTATATATATACATATATATATTTGCTCTTTTTTTACAAATCAGAAAAAAGAGGATTTCAAACCAGCCTTCAAGAAGTGCAACACTAGGCAACAAACAGCAGGTACAAAACAAGACACAAACAATGCTGCTGAAATTGAAAAAAAAAAATCCCCATTGTCAACCTTATTTTTGTTCACATAACTCTATTCTATTTTACTTTTTTATTTATAATCATTATCATAATTAGCAATAATTATCATTTAATCAGGTATTTTAAGTATATATACATTTATTGTGGGCATGAATGTCAAAGCAATTTGGGGTTTTTAATGATTGATTTCAACTGTTGTTTTTCAAGCGTGGTATTATTGCAGGAATAAAGTGTTTTAATTAAGTTTATAAAACACCTAAGTGCATTTATTTTAGATTTTAGATTTTACAAACAGCTTCAAATAGATACATATCTCCCAATAATATTTGTTCAAATGTCCTTTAGCGGGTTGCAGCTTAGCCAGACATTTTTAGTAAAGATAAACAACAGTCTGGCATATTTCTGGTTGTATATTTGACTACTTATCTTTATATAAGTGGAATTCATCTTCATTTGTTGGATTCCTGTTGTGTTCCTGGCTTTTAAGCATACTCCACAAATTTCCAATAGGGTTGAGGCTGGGGCTTTGAAAAGGCTATAAAGCTTAATGTAAGGCTGTAATGCTTTATTTATAGCTCAATTTTTGTCTCATTTGACGACAAAATTGTTCTCCAGAAAAAAAAAATGGCGTTTAGATATGGGAAGCTACAATTTTCGGTTAAGCTTAAAGGGGTTAATTTTGAGGCAGGAGCTCTTTCTTGTCAGTATCCTCTGAGTCCATTACAGTGTAAAACATGTTTTCACTGTGGACAGTGTTCCAGCAGTTTCCAGGTTATGGCTGGCTTGATTTTTGGTGGTTTCTGGGTTATTCCTGAACATCCTAACTAATTTCCTCTCATCTGAGGGTGACAGTTTAGGTCTTCCTCGAGGCCTAGGCAAAGTGGTCACACATGAAAAAAATATACTTACACTTATATACAGCTGTTTGAAATGATGGTCTTGCTATCTGCAGTTGTTTAGAATTGGCTTCTGACACTTTTGTTTGATTGGTTTTATTTTTTTTTTAATTTTTAAAAATGGATGCTCTACAACTAGTCAACCCTGGAAAAAACAGCAGTTGAAAGCAGTCATCAAGAGCCTAACTTTACTGTGAAGTTCATCCCTGTTATGAATATATATAAACACAGCTTAAATGTACACTTTATTTATCTGAATTCAATAATTTTAATTTCAGATTCATTTTATCAATGTATTTCTTTTTTCTTATTGCATTTTAATGAGCGACACAATCTACTTATCTATTTGTTTGTTCTACTTTACTTAATTATAATTGTTATAGCAAAGGAATTTCACAGATTTTATACTTTATATTTTGTCACCTCACAAACCTGCTGGTCAGAGTATCATTAACACCTGCAAATAAAGTAAAAATATTTAAATGAAGAGAAAAATGACCTATAACACAGTATGTTGTTTGTCTTCCTCCTCAGGTGAACCCTGATCCAATATATGAAAACATCCCAACTCATTATTGCAGAGACTGCAACTACCTATGACCCACACAACTGATCTCTACTGCAATATTGACCCACTGCCTGCTCACTAAAGTAACTTTGTTACCATAGTGATTTAAAGGGCCCTTTTCTCTGATAGCTTCCACAACACAGCAGTGACACCACATTTGGTGGATCTGCCAGTGGTTTTCATACTCTGGAACATAAATTACAACAGAAATTGTTCTTGAACTTTTCCGTTATAAAATGTATGCTATTGAAACATATGTCACAACTGAAAGATGACGATCACAACAATTTGTGTTTGAGAACAGCTGAGTGACATTTTCTCAACATTTTTTTTATGCACCATATCCCAAAACCACGTGAAGTCACTTTTACATCCCTCATAGCTTTCCAAAGAAATTGTAATGACATTTACGGCAATAAATGTGGTTACTGTTTGAATTTGTCCTTGTGGTTTCATATGTGTTCTGACTGAGAAACACTGTCCTCTGAATACTGACAGACACTCTTCACTAAAAATCTAATCTTTACAAAACTAGTCATTTTATGATTAGCAAATAAGAGAACCACGTGACAAAATGTACGAGACAAGGAAGTAAAAGTGTCCAGTCACAAACATAGAGCAAGACAGGGGGAGGCAACAAATGTAAATACAAGTTGGGGGAGATGACTAAAGCTACTCATACTGAAACCCGCATGCCCTACATTACAGAGAGCTCATTCCTAAAACAGAGATAAAGAGAAAGCAAAGAGTCTAAACAGCAACTTAAACTTTAAAAAGAGTCAAACAACAGGAACCATAAGAAATAAAGAAGGAAGTGATTTTGCTGCTGTTCAACTGTGTTTAGTTTGTAGTGGAAACTGCTGAAAACAACAGAGGAAGCAGAACTTTCTGCTGAAAAGAGTTGTAAAAGCTAAACCGCTTGCATTTGAAAGGGCACAGTGAAGATTATCGAGAAAGCTGAGCGCATGCAAGCGGGCGAACACGTGTGAGATTCGAACTTTCGCCCGCGGGTCTCAAGGCGGCTGCTTATCCCACTGAGCCAAACCAGTTCTGATGCCAACCAAAGATATAATGAGAAAAACAATTATCACTGATAAAAGGTGAAAAAGCTCAAAATTCTGCTGAAAAGAGCCGAAGAAACAGAAAATTGAGCTGAAAAGAGCAGAAGAGATTGAGATTTGTACTGAAAAGAAGTAAAAATTCTGCTGTAAAGAGGTGTAGCTGTGGCTACAATGTAGCTTGCCATCACCAGTGTGTGAAGGTCTGTGTGAATGGGTGGATGACTGGATGTGTAAAGCGCTTTGGGGTCCTTAGGGACTAGTAAAGCGCTATACACATATAAATACAGGCCATTTTAGCAGAAAGAGCAGAACAGTTGAAAATTTGAATGGTGAAAATCTGCTGAAAACTGAGGGAGTAGTTAACCAGCAAAGGTCGGAGCATCTAGAATAAGGTAGAAGAATAAAGCTTATCTGACTACAATCAGATAAAGTCTAAATGTTGGTACAAAGAATCAGAATTCCACTTTTAAAGTCAAGAGAAATGCTGTGGGGGAAGCTGAACAGCTGACTGAGTTTGCAGATCATGTGGAGTATGATGATAGCAGGTTTAATATAAATTTATAAAAACTGTCTTGTCTACTCAGATGACTTCTCATCTTATGTATGAAAACAACTCGGCTCAATCAGCAGAGCAGGATCATTTCTACAAAATTTGCAGCTTTATAGACTTAGTTTAGTTTAAATAATTAAAGTCAATGTGTCCTTTAGAGTAAAACATTTATAAGAATTGCATTAATATATATCCAGTGTGATGTTGAATACCTGCAGCAATACATCCTGAAGTGAAGTGAAGTAACCCTGAAGTGATAGGTCACAGGAGGCAGGGTACACCCTGGACAGCTCACCAGTCTATCACATAGAGACAAACAACAATTTTCACTTACATTCGTGGGTAATTTAGATTCACCAATTAACCTAACCTAACTCTTTTGACTTTTAACTGTGGGAGGAAACTAGAATACCTAGAGAGAAACCACTGCAAGCCAGATTGGGGATTTAAACCCAGGACCTTTTTACTGTGAGGCAACAGCACTAACCCCCATGCTACAAAGCCAGGCTTAACAAAAGTAGGAAAGCTATGATTTCAAGGCTTGATGCAGAATTTTTCGTACGTTTTTGTCCATGACAAGTTAAACCACAATAAATAGAATAAATAGCGATAGCATACACGTGGTGTGTGTGTAGTTGTCTGCCTCTTATAACTCCAGTGATTTTCCTGCAGTTTGAAATCTTTTGCAATCTTGTGAATTTCATGAGTC